>NW_009622476.1:71217-116823 GCF_000690535.1 Cariama cristata | reverse complement strand
AAAAATTAAAAATATAATAATAATTAAAAAAACTGTGGACACTTCCTCAAGATGCCCTAGCCTCAACTTACAGTTGTCCAGAGGTCATTCTTTACAAGTATCCATCTTGGGAAAGTATCAGAAAAAGAAAGTCCCCAGGAAATATCTTTCCATTTAGAGTTCTCCAATATAGAGGAAAGCATATGCTCATAGAAATGCGTTAGTGCCACTACTGAATATCAATAATACATTGCAGCAGTGCTGCAGGCTATGATAGTTTCAATATATTTGAACAGTCAGCTTCTGCCTTTTCTGAAGGGAACTCTGAATTATGGATGGGAACAAACTATGCTTTCTGGTGGCAACATTTCAATAAAAGAACAAATACCGTTCTTTGGAAACAGAGTCCATTGTACAAAGTTTTCTGATGAAATATCAGAAGATGCAAATTTGGATAATCTAGAGATAATTTATAACAAACTGAGTGTGTTCCTCTGTTTTTCTTGTTATGGTAGAAATATGTGTCAGTATTAATCTTCAGTTAAAAATACTTTTCCTCATACTTGGTCTGCAGAATTTAAGCTGACCAATTTATAAAATGGTCAGCAGCTGGTGAATCAATGCTGAGAAGCAATTCATAGCAGTCAGGATGAATTTGTATTACTGTTTAGCTGGAGGATGAGTTCCGTTAAAGGGAAAAAGCTGCTTTTATTCTTGCAAGGGGCTTCAGTCTTTACTAAAATAAACCTTTTCTCAAAGGAGATGGTAGAGAAAATCCTTTAGAGAATCAGAAATTCTGGTCTACCTCAAGTCACTTCCATTTTCTTCCTGGAACACACACACTGAATCATGTTATGTGTGAATCTTGTAACTACAGCCTTCCAGGGCAAGGTGCCTGGGAATTGAGAGTAGCACCTGCCTTTCATTCTGTACTTGTAGTTCTGAGGCTCTATAATATGTTAGAAAAAGAAATTTGTTTCATGGCTGGAGAACTACAAGAATTAAACATGAAAAGCAGCACTTCAGAGTGTTATTAGGAATAGCATCTATTAATAGTTTTTCTTCCCAGACATTGCTAAATCATATGTTGTGATATTTCAAACTAGTTAGAAAAAAAACCAGACTAAATTAAGGGAATTTCTTTCAAAGACTTTTGATCAGGACTGAGTATGGAACACCTCCTATGAACAGACATAAATAGGAATCGGGAAAAAAAAGATTGAAAAAGGGCAACTAAAAATTCCAGTGTGTTGTAGCTCTTGAAATATGGAAGATATCACAAAGATTTAAACAGCTACTTAATTTCTGTCAGCAACTGTTGCCTTCAGCATGTTGAAAGGAGCCCTATTTTTGCTAATAGCCAGCAATTAATTTGATGTATGCTAATTATCAGGCTGTCTTAGGGATATTTGGAGAAAACAGTACTACATGTAAAAAGATTAAATATGAAAAATTTCAATTTTCAGTAAGGATAGAGATTTTGAATAGTAAGACAGACAAAATGGCTAGTTGGTATGACATAGGAACAGATGCTAATACCTGCAATGTGGAAGCATGGCTCAAGGGACTTCGAAAATTTGTCTCCCAAAATTCTAAATATCTCCCAAAGAGATTTGACTTATGAAATTACTAATCCCATATCAAATTTGAGTACCAACAACTGAAAGATGGAATTACAGAACACAAATGCATAAATGAGAAATAGGATAAAATTGATGGGTTAACAAAAATAATGTGTCCAGTTGATGTTATTTTTCTTTGATAAGAAAAGCATATTTTTTAGCAAATATAGTGGAATAGATGTAATCTACTGATCTTCAGAAATGTAACTCTCGGGTTTGGGTGGAAAATTATTTGTTAAACTGAAGAATGCAAAGCTTATATAAATTAGGATTGCTTATATGGTGGACAGCAATGGTTTGCATTATAAAAGCGTCTTGGACTGAAAGAAAGTTACTACTTTAAGATCTGTTGTATGTAATGTTTTCTTTATTGTCTTGGATTGGTTCAAATGAAAAATGTACAAACTAAGTTTTCTAAAAACATAGTGTTATGAAGTATAAGCATAAAGTCAGTTCAGAATATATGTAAGTAGTATTGGGATAAAATTTAACAACATGAAATGTGAAGTCCCCAGTTCCATACTTATACCATAAGATCACTGCTAAATCTTTTGAGACACCATGAATTTTAAGCTATAGGCTTTTTTTTTTTTTGCTAAAATGCATGATAATCTGCAAATCAATTTAAACTGTTTTGTACAGCTTGAATATTGACATTTATACTATTATCTTGGTTCCCTGTTGTAACTTCACATAGGTCTCTTGATTATCGTTTTCATTAGCAGCAACTACTTAGAAGAATAAGGGTGAAAAATTACAGAATTCTTTTTCATGAGTGCCAATACTGCTACTGAGTGAGCAAGCAGGTGCGGGCTCTGTTGGTACAGGAAAGACCTTCAAGTTGTTATGATTGAACGGCAAAGGTTTATAACAATCTGTTGTCAGTAGAAGTACCAACTGGAGTTCAAACTGCTGGTGCCAGAATATTTTTTAAAATTATTGATGATTTAATGTTTAATAGAGAATAGATGGCACGGGCTTAAGTTTCTTTTCAAGTGGTATTCTTTCCAATTAGAATCATTCACTTACATGCACTTTGCATTTAGAATATTAGTTCTGAGCTCCTCAATATGAGAGCAGGACAAATCAAAACGTGATATCCAAAGCATTAATTGAGAGAAACTCATTGAGTTTGCTTTCATGGTATGGTACTTTGGGCTTTGCTTCTATGGACTTTCATTTTTCCATAGAATGGTTTGGGTTGGAAGGGACCTTAAAGACCATCCAGTTCCAACCCTCCTGCCATGGGCAGGGACACCTGCCACCAGACCAGGTTGCTCAAAGTCCCATCCAACCTGGTCTTCAATACTTCCAGGGATGAGGCATCCACAACTTCTCTGGGCAACCTGTGCCAGTGCCTCACCCCCTCACAGTGAAGAATTTCTTCCTAACATCTAATCTAAATCTTCCCTCTTCCAGTTTAAAGCCATTGTCCAACAGGTCCATGTCCTTCTAGTGTTGGGGACCCCACAGCTGAAGGCAGTACTGCAGGGGGGGGTCTCACCTGAGCAGAGCAGAGAGGGAGAATTCCCTCCCTTGACCTGCTGGTCACACTGCTTTTGGTGCAGCCCAGGATACAGTTTGCTTTCTGGACTGCAAACGCACGCTGCCGGGTGTGCACTTTGTTTACGCAAGTGAACAATTTTGGGTAGAATGTTTGACTATTTTTGGTTCACCAAATTGTACTTGTGCATGCATAAAGTACAGAAAATTAATGATCCCCACAAGTAAGGTGTACAACTATGACACACAGCTGAAGGTCTATCAGATGACACAAAAAGCGGGATGCAACCACTGTATTTACTACATCAAACATATTTACCCTTGGGACTTCCTAGACTTGGCCATTGCATAGCAATGACCCCAGGAGAAACACAAAAGGTGTGAAGAAATTATAGTGCGTAAAGAGAATGTTTTCTTATATAAGATGAGGCTCAGACTGTGCTATCTTTTTTTTTGTACTTGCCAATCACAGTTTAATAATTGAAGGATTTTCCTTTATTAGTGTCCTGAAGGTCCTTTCTATGTTGCAATGCTAGCTGGCTTATGAGAGGATATATCCCATTCTTTCCCCACCCCCAGACAAAAAGAGGAATGAGGGGTAGCCTTTTAGATGTCTTGGAAGAATTAGTCTCATAACAGCGTAATAAGAAAAGGAATGTAACAAATAGTGAAGTTATTTGATAAATATGGCCAGAATTGAACATCTTGATAGTGTACAAAAAAAGAGAAAAAACATTATCTTCACATTTCTGTCATTTGTTTGAGCAATCCTGATACACTTTATTTTGACCTATTTTCTGATATGCTTTGTATATCAGAGTGCTGATACTGAATATTTATATTCATGGTTTGGCTGTATGACTAATTGAAGAAATTTGTAATCTTCTCGTCTCACGTTGGCATTACATTACATTGTTTCATATTAAATATGCTGCCTCTTTTAATCTGTGGGTTACAGATGCTTATTTCTTTTCACATTCATGGTAGTATTATCCTATTAAGGGTATTTGTGATTTATTATTGTCTTTGTAAAGGCCATCTTGCAACAATATGCAATGCCACGTTTGGCTGCAAAAAAGAATTTGTTTTACTAATATGAAACATGCTTATGGACTGCTGTGCTAGCTTTTCAAAATGCCTGTGGTAGAGGCAGTTATTTTAGATTTTTCTTCTAGCCTGACAGAAGTTTGATGGTAGCCTTCCAGTACTTACAAGAAAGCTGGGGAGGGACTTTTTACAAGGGTGTGTAGTGGTAGGACAAGAGGCAATGGCTTTAAACTGGAAGAGGGAAGATTTAGATAAGATATTAGGCAGAAACTCTTCCCTGTGAGGGTGGTGAGGCACTGGCACAGGTTGCCCGGAGAAGTTGTGGATGCCTCATCCCTGGAAGTGTTGAAGGCCAGGTTGGATGGGGCTTTGAGCAACCTGGTCTGGTGGCAGGTGTCCCTGCCCATGGCAGGGAAGGTGGAACTAGATGGTCTTTAAGGTCCCTTCCAACTAAACCACTCCATGATTCTATGTATTAAATGTAATGACTGTGTCTATACTGGCTGTAGAGCTTGAACTTATGGAACTTCAGTATGTTAGTAAGAATCATTGGTGCGGCACTGTTGGTGGACTTTGTTCTGCAATGCAAATGCGGCTCAAGACTTGGCGTGACCCGAGATGGAATTGAATTTCACTTAAGCCCACAGACCTGCCTATTCAGTCTGGGACCCAGCTAGTCATGTTAATGAGCAGGCACCAAATGCAATTCCTAACTCAGCTACCACCTGAGTTTACTCTCTGTTCTTTCCTAGCAAGAAACAAACTAACTTGGAAACAAACGAAGGTATTAAACTTTGCACTTATACATCTCTTCCACCTGTTTGGAGGAAATGGAAGCAGTTAGCAGAATCCTGTAGTGAAATGGGTCGGAGGAGCAATGCGGATATAGTGGTGGTCCTGCCTCTGGCTGGTAGGCAGCTGTGATGGTAGTTACGTTTTCCCAGTACAGACTGATGCCTGGTAACGTGAGCACTATTTCTTCTTCCCTCCAAGACGAAGTTGACGAAAAAGTAGCAGAAAATAGGGGAGTAAGACAAAAATATTCCTATTTGTGAATTTTCCCTGCTGCTTCCAGGGATACTGAGCCATCTTGTAGGTAGTGTGACTGCCAGGGAGGTTAGGATTAAATGCCAAGCTGAGAACCAGGCTAACATGGCAGTAAAATTGAATCAAAGGTTCAGTGGTGACCTCAGTTCTCCACTTACCTGTTTCTGTCGGAACTTCTTGGTGTGCCTCAAACTTAATTGAAAAAGTAGAACAGAAAACCAGAAAGCAAGCCAATAAATAAAAAGACTTTTTATAAGGGTTGGTCCAGAAGAGATGTATAATTTTTTATAAGTTTAGTAAGATCAGAACTAAACTTTTTTTAATTACTGCTAAGTTAGTTCATCACAGATGGCAGTACACTCAGATATAATCGGTATAAACAAGAATGGAAAAATAATTAAGAAACTAGTTAAATGTTTTTTTAAAATCTCCTTAAAATATGTATATTCTTGTTAGGTGAAACTTTGGCATCTAAAAAGATAATTTTACAAAGGTGTTATTAATATGTAAGGAAAATATTTTTTAAAAAATTTTATTTAAGCATATTTTCTTTTTTTAACTACCTTTTGAGTTTTGACAAGGGTAATAGGTATAAAGCAAAGAGACTGAAATCATTTAAATCCGATCAAGCAACGTGCCACAAGGGTCTAGCCATTTTAGCTCTTTCTGAAGACAGAAGAGCAAGCAGTGTAACTCAGAATAAATCATTTACAGCAAAGACTGTCCCCTAAGATCCAGTCACAGTTTTCAGGAGGTGTCAGATAGCAGAATACTAATACTGATTTATTATACAGTGCACTGTAGGATCTAGGCAAGTATGTGCTGCTGAATAATAATCACACATAAGACTACATAGTCTCAGGAGACTTTCTTCTGTTATCTTCAACAAAGCATGTTTAAAGTGATATGAAAGGCATGGATTGGTGCTATCCTCAGAACTTCAAAAGTTGCTATAGCTTCACTTATACGTAAAAGCCTGGCCTTCTGTTAAGAACTCTTCTGTGTAGCAATGAAATTTGCTACAGTGTCTGTGCAAACTCATACTGTAATAGCACGCTTAAACCGCAAGAGTTCTGTCCACTTCCACTAACCTTTGTGCTTGCTATTTGCAATCTATGAGCCCCTTCATCTTTATATAGGCCTGGAGGTAAAAACATATCTGTTACTTTCTGTGCAAATACCATAATATAAGCTTCTTGAGAATTCTGTTCGGGAGTTGACAGCGGAGATCGGAAACAGTGAAAGGAGTATGCAATTAGCTTTGTAACTTACTATTAGTATATAAATAATTATAACTAATGGAATATCCAATAGCTTCCACTTTCTTACCACAGATAAGTAAAACTGTATTAAAATATAACTAAGCATTTTCATTTTCAAGAGAAGTTTAGCTTTAAAGATAATCTAGCAGAACAAATTTCGCATCTGTCTTCCAGATTTCTCAGGATGTCATGCAAGATTTTGAATATTATAAATTGAATTTTCTCAAGAGAAGAAGAACATGCACTGAAATATTTAGCATTTGAAGAGTCAGTGTGTAACAGATGCTTTACAAAATTAAGTGTTTGGACATATTTCAGAATTGATCAAAATACTGTTAGGTTTTCACTAAATCTGAAGTTTCAGCAGACTGTGACGCCAAGCATTTGTCAGTAAAATTAGTTCAGTGCATCCACTGGCTCTTTTTTTTGTCATAAAGCAGTGAAGATCAACAGATTTTTAATTAGCATTCATACTTAAATTTGATCTGAATTAATGATCAGTGAGAGAAACAACTGTGCTTGTGGTCTATTTTGGTACATTACAGAGAGGACATTTATTCATAATTTGTCATCAAAAATATACTTTATTTGTTGCTTGGACCACTTGAGGACTTAGCCATCTCATAATTAATTATGTTCATGGAAGAGATAAGTAAGTCTGAAAATACATTTTGGAAACATTTTGTGTTTTGAATAATATGTCACAACCGTGCTCTTAAATAAATAAAGCATGGCATGTCAAGTGAAGTTTGGTTTGTTGTTTCTAGGTCAATAAGCATATAGAAATGATTATAGTTAGATATTTAGTAGTTACATGGCCTTTTCATCCCCCCAAAAAGCGATTTTAATTTCTTCTTACACAGAAGTTAAATATTATAACTAATAGTTTTCTTAAGCTTCTGTGCAAAAATATTATGAAGATTGCGCATTAGAATGTAAAGATAGTTTCAAACCCATCAGGAATGAATTTTATGCCATCCTTCTTTGCAAAACTTGTGGATAAATTGATAAGCTGTAGTCTGAAATCCTAGTACTTGTACAGTTTAGCAAAGTTTGTCAATAGAGGAGGTCTGTGACATGAACTTGTTGACATGGACGTAGCATATTGAAGCACAGCACAGTATCAGTGAGATGGAAGACTACGGAGATAATTGGTTGCAGTATTGTCACAGTAAGAAATGGGAATAGTTTTATTTCATGATAGCATCCTGAAAAGAGGAACACACGAAAGGGCAGTACTAGTAGTGTTGGTTTTCCTTTTGCCTGTATTTATGGGGCTGTGCTCAGAAGGAAACTCAATGCTACTAACCTGGATTGAGAAGGTTTGGAAATGCCCAGTTTTCTTGGGATACTTGAAAAAGTTATTGTGACCTTCATTTACCAATGGTTTGAGTGTATCACAATAAATGAGAAAGGTATTAAATGTCACAGAGTTTTTGCTTCTGCAGTAGTATTCATATTGTAGCAGTCCTGAGTCTGAGTTATCTGGAATTTGAGCTGGAATTCACTTTGTGGACAGCTTTGTCACACAGTGACTTAGTTCCTTGGGGTTGTGTTGTTTTGTTCATCATATGCTGAAATAATTCTCTCCTGGCACTTAATATGCTGTGACATTTGAGGAGAAAACAGTCTTATTTATACTGAGGAACAACTGGGAATATCCTACTTGGAATAAATTGCTTTGCAGTCTATCCTTTTACTTATCCTTATCCTTTAATTAGGAGGCTAACTGTCACAGTCTCCCTGTTCTTTAAGTGTTCTTTAGCTCTTCTTGTTTTTCTTTAGCAGAAATTTGGAAAGCGGGGTGGGGACACCTGTATCTTTCATATTTAGAAAACATTTAGGCCTTCGAATATGTTAATTACTGCCTTTACACTTACAGGTCTTTATTTAAATAATAAGCTTTTATGGACTCTGTCTTCATCAAATGTCAAATTGTCCTCGTGTCCCACATCCTGAATAGATATGTATTTAGGTCTCTGAGATCTCATATTTTTCAGCTAAAGCACATGTTAGGCAGACAGCTCCCTGTTGACTAAACATCTAGGAGGCTCGTGTTCAATTGTTTACTCCAGCTGTGATGAACAGCTCTGAGCAGGGTTTCTGTTTCATCAAACTCCACTTAAAGGAAAATGAGAGCACTTGGGGCTGGGGGCTTTCAGTTAGTGCTCCTCTGCTGTGAAACTCCCTCTTTTTCCATCTCAGTCTGATGCATTGTCTTCTTTCCCAGTGCAAAGTGCCAGGTATTTTTCTTTGTATGAGCCTTTCCTCTGTTACGGCTACCAAGTAGCCAACAGGAGACAAAGGAGGAGTAACCTGCAAGAGAAAACAATGTAATATATTATAGTGAGAGATACAGGCATAAGATTTTAAATTTGTATGCATGTTGTCTAGGCAATACCAGGATAGATATGTCAAAAATTATCAAATTCTAAATTACCTGTTTGTCCTAGTACAGCAGTAGGCAGGTTCTCTGAGTTCCATTAGAGAATTTATGTTCTACCAAAAATCAGAACATTTCACAAGTATGTGTAATTGTATATATACAACATAAATTGTATAATTTGTCCTTTCCTTATAACCAAAACTCATTATTTAATTTGTTATTATCTATTAGTAATATGATTTTATAGTAGTTGGATGCAAAGTTGTACATACCTTGGGAATAAGCAGATTTTTTTCACATAATTTTGAACTAGCTTGCTTCAGGTAGATAAGGAGTTGTATTGTCATCCTGCCATCTTCATCCTAATTGAAGCTGATTTGTCTTACTTCCTTTCCACTTGGGAGGGAATACTTTAAATAGAGTATTTATACAACCTGTCTATCTAGATAGGATAAGCCTGAATATCTGTCTGTGTCTCCTATTGCACTTGTGATCATAGGTGCACTTAATAGCTCTGAAAATCAGGCCTAAGGAATTCATTATAATGCCAGTTCCCTTGAAGTATTCTCTAGGAAAGATAGTTTAGAGAAGGGCTTGAAAAGATGACATTTAAAACTAGTCTCCCACTGAGCCATATTAGCATTAGCTTTGAACACAATTGTGGTTTATTGTACGTGTATCTGACAGTTCTTTTCTGAAAGACAGTAGTCTGCCTGTGAAGCTGCACTTTGGCATGCTACTAGGTACTCCTCCGCATTTTTATATTC
Source organism: Cariama cristata (assembly GCF_000690535.1). Taxonomy (NCBI): domain Eukaryota; kingdom Metazoa; phylum Chordata; class Aves; order Cariamiformes; family Cariamidae; genus Cariama; species Cariama cristata. Next base: position 107,210 of record NW_009622476.1, on the reverse strand, counting down.
TTTCGCTACTTTTCATGTGCACAGATTCAAATCACAAATTCAGCATTTATCATTTGCAATAAAAATAATGCCTTACTTCACCTCAGAGCTCTTGACCACATAATCTTTTCTAGCACTCTGGTGTATTGGGAAACTGAGATGTGAAGAAAGAATTTGTGAGAAGTCTGTAGCACAGTTGGCATTAAAATAACGCTTCCAATGTGCAAATTTGTTCTTAAATAAAAAGCACATTCATTCAGGAAATCAATAGTTCCCTTTCACTGTCTACTACCAGAGCTGTTAGTACTTCAACTGAGGTGCTAACTGATTCTGGTTTTCTGCACCTTCTGCAAAGAGTAGAGAAAGCTCACTTATTAGAGAACATTTGTGTCCAGCATTCTGTGCACCTTAGGATGCTGTTTGGGAGGGCTGGGTCCCAGGAGTGACAGTGCCAAGGAAATGACAGCTGAGCTGTTCTGCATTTTCTGTTAAATCTAGTCTGATCTCATGGACTAAGTAGGTGCATCTAAGTTAGCTTGTCAATGGGATCGAGACTGTCCTTTTGAAGTGATTCTTCTGATTCTCCCCACTTAACTGGGCTTTTACTCAAATTGCAAAGAAGTCTAAGTGAATGAACTATGGGTTTTTTGGTTGCAACTAAAACAAGAGATGTGATCCAGAAATGGACTTAGTTCATTTCAACTACAAAAGGACATTCAATCCATGGGAGAGATTTTATTACTCATAATTCAAAGTTCAAAACTTTGTTATGAATGTACCTATATCATTTTTATTTCTTTGTCTATGGGACAATGTCCTCAGCACTGTTTTGTTCTACAAATCTCCTGTTGGTCTGCACTGCTTACTGATGTAAATGTGGCTGCAGAATCTTCCCCCTTCCCCCCCTACCCTTAATTTGCTTTATGAGGTAGTAATACTAGTGTCTTCTGTGGTCATATTGAATTAAAACTTATAATAATGATAGCATTTCTTTCAAGATGATTTATTACTTTAGTCTTCTTTGGAATACAATGATTTCTAATATAAAGGTATATTGTCTTAATGTGATTTAGCACACATATGGTTAGTAACAACAAAAGCAATTTATTGCTGCTGTAAAAGAAAGGTAGGGAAAATGACTGCAGAGTTTCTGGAAAGTGCTAATGAGCTGCATCTTCCTAAAATAAGCTCAAATCTTGATTGCTGATTGAGTAATGAGTTTAAAATTAGAAATAAAGAAAAATTTTTACTGAAAAAATTCTTCTATTTAGTTTTTCATTTTCCTCACTCTGAAAACTGGGTAAAGTATCTGAATGCTTAAATAGACTAGTCAGATAAACTGCATAGAAGTGCTAATTTGAATCCCAGGTCATTTGCTTTATTTGATCTGTTAGAAGTGATATCATGGATATAATTTTGTACTGCAGTTGTGTTTACCTCTCCTAAGATACCTCCATGTGGCCAGGATTAACTCGAAATGATATCTGTTTTTATTTCCCCTAAGTTATGTTCTTCTTTCCTTTCTTATTATAATTATAGGTTTCTCTCTTCTCCCACTGCTGTAACCTGTGTTGTCAATTAAGATCAGACAGCGAATTTAAAACAGTGGAAAGAAAGAGAAGAAACAACCAAATATAAAGAGCTTAGGGAAAACACTTAGGGACTAAGTGGAGACTTCCATGTTACCAAAGGGAGAGGTAAAGCTTATAGCACAGACAGTAAAGAAGCTTTGCATTGTCAGACATGTCTATTTCTTCGCCCCTAACCAGAGAAGAAGGCTGCCGAATGCTATAATGACTCAATAGAAGAACATAAATTACTTGCTGGTGAGAAAAACTGATTTGTATTTTGATGAATGATTTTATTCTCTATGTACAAATTTGCTTTTGTTTGAACACAGTAAAAAACCCTAATTTCATCTGTAGGACATCTAACCTTTGGTAGCATAGATGAAAATACTAATAAATAGAGAAGTATTTATAGATGTAAACTAATCTCAAACCCCTGATGTGTAGCTCTGTTGTTTAGGGACGATCATGAAATCGAAGAAGTAAAAGTAGAAGAAGCCTTTGACAGGCTTTTTCTATTTAATGAGTTGACAAAGTTGTACTCATTCTTGAATTATTCTGGACCAAGTAATTTGTCGATTGAAGGCAATTTTTAATAACAAAATGTTTAGCTATAGTAACTGTTCTTGTGCAATGTTTACCATTTCATTATGGGATAGGTGCATAAGTAATTGCACCAATTTATTGGAAGATGCAAGAAATGCTCTACTTGAGGACATTAATGGTTTGTGTACACTCGTATGCTGTTCTTAACAGTGGCAGAATGAGGTGCTATTTAGGGGGACAGCATGTGAGTATTCAGACTGGTTATCTGCGCCATAGAATTTCTTTGAAGTGTCAACAAAAGGACAGACTTCTAGTTTTCCTTTTCTACATTCACTTGTGTGAAGACCGGGTGTTTAGAGTTAAATTTGATCTACCAGGCTTGTATTCTGGTAGCACTTAACTTGTTACATGTCATACAGGCAGGCTATTTTGCTAGTTTCTGGCAAGTTACATATTCAGTGCCCGTGAACAAAACTAAATAGCTCACAAAAGAGAAGAACCTGTTACTCAAAGCTGACAGAGTAGTAAATTGTGGCATAGACGTGTTATGTTTTATTGAAATACAGATATTAAAAAATTTGCTTCCAGATTGGGATCAGTGGTTGCATGGCAAAGTTGTAATTTCTAGCCATAGAACCCAGAACCTGATGTGTCTATACTGAATAGTTGTTAACAGGTATCTTAGTTTGCACTCTAACAGTGTTGATGTTTTTTTTTCTATCTCTTTCCTTGCATTGAAAGAGGAGCACTTCCCTGTGCTGGTTGAAAGCTTTTAATATGTAAAGAATGAGGCAACCTCTTATAGAACCTGATGGTTTATGACCTATCTGTAAGCTTTTAAATTCAGAGGGGTTTGGACAGTACAGAAACTGAAGTCTGAGATAGGATTAGCAACCATTGAGAAGCAAAGGAATCTGATTGATTGATGAATTCAAACGGCAGAATAGCTGCAGGGTCAGTTACTGTCAAACGGAATGAGAATTATGCCAAAGAATGAGATTGTTAAGATCTAGGGGAATTAGTGAAAAGCAATAGACCTTCAGGTACCTTTCTCGTCCTATCAGTTTTAAAACCTAGTTAACTTAGCATTCCTTTCTGATCCTGACAGCTCTACCAGAGGCGTGTTCCACCACTGGCAGACTTCATAGGTGTTCAAATAGTATTTCAATGAAGGATATAGAAACACATAATTAAATGGATAGGACTTGTAGCTCACCTACACGCTACTTACAGAAAAGATTCTGTCTCGGCAAATCTGCCCTGTGGTTAGGTTGTCCCTAGGCCACGTGAACTATCACAAGCAATGTTACATTTAATTTATCATGGCTTCCCAAAAAGTCTAGTGTTCTCAGCACCAGCTGCCATTTGTCTACTTACTCTTGCTGCTGTAAGAAATAACCTCACTGAAGTTGTTATGACATCTTGTGGGACGTTATAACTGCTTATACTGCTGCATGGGAATGCAGGGTTAACTCATCTTACTGCCAGGCTTGTGTTACCGACAGAGCTGCTCTGGTAGCAAAAGATGGTTTTGACAGGGAATCACCTGTACAACCAAACTAACCCTGATCTGTAGGGCGCTTTGAGCTTTCCCACAGTGCAGGAGAGCATGCCACGTCTGACTGTATTTTCTTTCCTTATTTAACTCTGTGAGAAAAATGATAACATGTTGAAGGCTTGCAGAAATTTTTTGGTCATCTTGCAGAAATAAGGGTATTTTCTGGCAACATCTAAATAAAGAATGTTTGGGTTGTTTTTTTTTTTTTGTCAGCATGACCCCAGGATTGTGTCAAAACTCCATCCTCAAAAGAAGCATATTGGCTTCCCTTAATTTTAAAAAATATTTTTTCTTTAAAAAGTTATGATACAGACAAAAAAAATCAATTATTATAGATTAGTGATGTTAAAGTTTTGAACTTGGAGAATTAAAAAGACTTACTAACACCGAATGTGGACACATCTCTTCCAGGCTCCGTTTCTGACTGCCTATTTGTTCCTTTACTTGAATTTCCTGTATAACAGGTAGTGTGAATAAATATACTTTTATCATAAAAAAATTTCTTTATTTTCTAAATCCCTGTGATTTAGCTAGGTGGACCATTGTTGCCATGAAAGTGTTACTATTCTATCCTAACAAACATTAAAGTTCTTGTTTGTATGTTCATATGGTTCAAACCTGCAGCATATACAAATCTGATGATAATCTGGTCAGAGAAAATGTGGATTAGTTGCTTCCATAGGTTTGCAAGAGAAATGTGACTCCCTCTGTAAACCATTGATGGGAATAATCATTTCACTTAAAATTAGCGGTCCTCAGAAGAATGAGGATTTTCCCAATTTTCAAACACCTGTTACCTAATTTTCTCTTAATTGTGATACTCTTCTGTAAAGTTTATTTTCTATTTATCCAGAAATCCATTTGTAAGTTTACTCTGAATTGCAATGATAGTACTAGGAAAACATCAATTTCTATTGTATTTACAAAATGAAACACAAAATAGGTGAAATTGGACCTTTTGAAATTATCTTTGCAACATTACTGCTTCATTTTGTTGTCTTCGTTTTGCTAGGAGAAATATCCAGCATCTCTTGGGTATTCTGGAAAAGCTGTCTGTAAAGCATGATGACTTTCTGTAGTTGTAACCTAGGATTAATCAGTCACAATGCTCTCTATAGCTGTGGCTTGGGGCCCAGGTGAAATGTTCCCTGTTGCTGAAAGATTTCCAAATATTTCCAGTGTTGATAATTTGCCATCGAGAGGAGATAGCAGCAGAGGAATCCACACTGATAAGTAACTTCAAACATGGTTCACATCACATGAGGATTTCTACAGGTCTTCAGGACTATACAATAACCAAACTACTGCTAGTAAATTGAAATTAATGTCTTGTGGTCATAGCCCTAAACTAAATGTCTAATTTACTGTTGCGGTGATCTTGTGACAAGATAATAACTACTGCTTTTAGAAATGTGTATTTTTCCTACATCTAGAATTATCCTGCTGCTACCAGTAACCTCACCTCTGGGGTTTTTGTTTTGAATGGCACTGTCTACCCTGACTAGTTCAGGGTTCTCCCATAAGCCAGTTTTGTTCAGCTGCATATGTCACAAATGGCAGGATTTTTTTTGAGAAGTTGGCATATCATTTTCTCTTCTGATGCTAACTATCTCAGGGATCTTTGCCACAGTGACTTCAATTTCCTCTGCTTGACAGACCTTATCTTATCAACAGCTTAAAACATGTTTACAAACACAATACAATCAGAGTTCTGTGCTTTAGATGCCAAATTATTCTGTAAGCCATTGATCTTTATTACAGATTTGCAGGGTGTTGCTAAATACGTTAGTAATTATACATCTGGGCTGTCATAGCATCTACTCTTGGGCAATCTCCTTTTATGTTATATTTGATTGATAGTTAGTTATAGACTTGATTCAGAATGAATTTAAAAATCACAATGCTGGCATACAAACCAGCTCAAGTTACTTTAACATTTCAGGCTAAACCTAAGGTGGGAGGACTGCTGCTGTAACAAGGATTATTTAATCATGTTCGAAATGTACCATTAGCATTCATTTATCTGTTCAAGACAAGTGTAAAGGTCTGAATTTCTAGTAAATGGCCATCTCTCTGCTGCCAGGAGCACAGTGTCAAGGAATAGTTGTCTAGCAATCTGAAAGTAGTAATAATTATGTTGTTTGTTGTCCTTCCTTCCTCAGGAGAAGAGGAAGGAATTAATATATACTACTTCCAAATATTGATAAGTAATAGGTTATTTCTATTAGATGTGATTAATTATATCAAATAACAAGGCTAACTATCAAAAAAATACACATTTAGTTTAAAAATCCCTTTACACGTGAATCTATTTTTTGGTATATTGACAGTGGTGAGGAAGAGTAGTTTCCATTATGGAGCACAAGAAATGGAGCTTCAGGACATTTGCTTTATATGAGCATGAGGAGAGAGCAAGGACAAGACACATACAGGAATTATTGCTGGCATGAGAGAGGCAAAGATCAGTAGATCTGCACCTCCACATAGCCCAAATTGGAAATTTTACAGGTGTGATCACCAGCAAGGTCATGATTTTTACAGCTCTAGTGTACCATACCTTCTGCACAAGGGTGCTTCTGTTTGCAGGCATATTCTGTATCAACATATAGAAATCAGTGAGGCTTACCCACTCCCAACGTGTAGGTGAATTATGTTTCTAGTGTTTTGCATGAAGTTTCTGTATGTGCAGATTTGTTTGCTTAAAGCAGAACTTCTTTTGAAATTAAAATCTGTAATTGAAAGATAGCTGGGATGAAAACCTTGCTTTTTCTTTATACGTTCCATATTATGATAAATCTTGTACAATTAAGTACAGTTTACATTGAAGTGGAATTGTAAATTCTGTTTTTAAACTATTTTTAATAGCAAAGCTGCACATCCACCTGCTCTGTATTAAAATCCTACGTCAGCTGCTGTACTCCGATGTATGTTTAAATGCAACCTATGCCCTTCTTTTGTGAAGCTGTTCAAATTAAATTGAGAAACAATTTCTTTTAAAACTGAGCTTAAATGCTATTTTATACCTTGCTTTCATCTGTATAGTAAATTTATTATCAGAAAAACCTAAGCACAGCAGCTTTTGTTTCTCTGAAGACAGGAAGCCATTAAAATTTAACAGTTTAGAAACTAAATTCACCTGTAGAGAAATATGGAATTGTTTTACAAAAAGGTACAAACCCTGTTAAAATAAGAGAGAATTCAAAAAGGTCATATAACTGAGAATTTAAAACTTTAATGCATAAGTTTACTCTTTTATTAAAGTACCAAAATTGTCTATTTCCTATCTGGAAAAAAAATTAATGTGTTTTCCTTGTAAGAAGGTTGCCAAAATTTTCCAACACACAAGTGCTTTAAAAGTTAGGGCTTTATAGCAGAAGAATATTGGGGTTTATGGGAACGTAATGTTTATTTAGCAGTGTGAGTCTGCTAAGGAAATCTTTTGTTTTCTTTTTGCATCAATAAGGTAATTTTTGCTGGTAAACGGATTAAATTGCTGATGATTAGGGTCAGCCATTAGTAATTTACTTCTATTTGTTTTATTACTTTATGTCTATTTTATGCTTATTTTATGGCTACTTTAGCAACATTGGTGATGAAATGATGAAATTGAAAGGAAAATAACAAAATAAACATCTTTAGGCTTTTTGAAATAACTTCCAGTAAGTACAGTAAATCACCACTCATTCATGTTCTATAGCATATATTAATGCAGGTGAATTTAAATAGACCATAAGGGAATTGGAAAATTCTCTCACTTCGTGAAATCATAAATAATAGGTCTTTTGCTAAATAGATTGTAGGAGTAGGATTTATCAAAACAGGCACAGAGGACATGTTTTTGTAGGTCATGTGTCCAGGCAGGGTATATTTACAATTCCATTTCAATATAAGTTGTAGCTCAACTGGTGGTGAGTTCCCCTGAGTGAAGGAATTTGGAGAAGGGGGACAGGGGCTGTTGATCAGCCTGTGGCTGCCAGGGCTTTCCCAAAGCAGCGTGGCAGGGAAGCACTCTGGTCCAGGGCTGTGCTGGTTGCACAAGGTTGTGGCATGAGGGAGAGCAACTAATGCTATGAAACATCAAAACTATGGAGGTGAGAACTGCTGCTTCCTATCATTATGAAATGAAACTAGCTATTTAAAAAAACAAAACACCTTCGTTGTGGTGCTGTAAGTGAACTACGCAAAGTGCAGTCTGGAAAGGAGTCTTCTACAGCGATCAACTTGTTAGTATCAAGATAAAATGTCCCTGAAGCTCCTTGGGGTATAAATGTTTACATATGAATATATCTCAATTATTTACTGCTGCTTTTCACTGAGGTCTTGAAGTCTGATCACAAATACTGTTTTAGTTTTTCTTTCTACTCCTGTGTTTTCAGTGGTTACCCTTAACCTTTAATACAATGTGCCGTTTTGCTTTTTAAACAAGGAGATTCTTAAGTGGAAGAAAGCCTATGGTTTTACATATTGTAATACCCTTGTCACAACCTTCTCCTAAACTGTCGGTGAGTGAAGGTTGCACCTTCTAGATAGCTCTTGCTGGTGGGCTGTTAAAGCAGGTCCCTGACACAGCAGATGCAAGGCCATTTCCCTGCTTACAGTAAAAGGCTGCTGCGGTATGGAAAGAGGAGCTGCTTTGAGACTGGCTATGCACGTAACCTGCCACAGGCAGCACAAAGAGGAGCAACCTCCTGTCTTGGACAATAAACTGTCCAATATTTCTAGAAAGATGTATGGGATAGCCTGAAAATAAAGATCTCAAAGATGAATGAGACCTCCAAATACTGCGAACACCAGTTTTGTAAGAAAATGTGAAAAGAGGGTAATAGATTAAATTACAATACAGTTGAATGCTTGTAAATTTAAATTGCCTTGTAATTCCTTTTTATATAAAAACTATATACAACTGTGAGATACTACTGAATATTAAGAAAAATATAATTAACTTTTGTACTTTACAACTTCAACTGTAGATTCAGCTGTAAGACTCGGTAGGAAAAAAGCCATGCTTTTGATTATGTCCACGTGACCTTGTGAATGTACAGCTGTCCTCATAGAAACCAAAAAGAAAGCATTTAGGTAAGGTATGCACTCCCAACTTGGCTGAAGTTTATTCATAATCTATAAGAACATGGCTATTTTCTACTCACTCCATGCCATTGAGTTAGAAGTAGGAAGCTATCTGTTTTAGAATATTGGGAAATGTATTCTTTTAAGGATGTTACAGAAACATCCTTGTTGCCTATTAGAGAAACATGGTAGAAATCCTTCACCATCAAAGGTGAGGATATGTGCAGGTTAGAGGCCCATACTTAGAGAAAGTAAAGTAAAGATACTAGGATGATGTACACGTCCATCAGGAATGTTGATTGTGAGGAAAAAGAATTTTGGACATCAAAAGGGTTTTCCAGAGAAAACTTATTAGCAGGCTGATTATTTGCACAGATTGTGGTTTATTGGGGAAAAAAAAGATCTGTGGGTAAAAAAAGGAAAGAAAACAAAACACAAGCTGGTGTCCATATTCTGTTTACATAGATGCAATAGACATAAACATCTTGGTCAAAAGGTCATAAGACCTTTGTGGGATACAACAGTCAGATGACTGTCCAGCTCATACTTGGCCTCATGTAGCATAGGCACCTTTTGGAAGCTGTAAGGTGTCTTTAAAGTGTGTGCTGCCATCGCTCATCTTGTAGAACAGAGCATGGCTGAGATGTACCTTACTGGAAAGTACTCCTTGCTTCTGCAGTTTAAACCTAGTGCGTGAGACTGAACTACATTCAGCTGGGCTCAGAATACATGCTAAAACATATATTAATGAAGTTTTCTTTTGCTTTTGCTCCAGAGCAATGCCAACCAATTCTTGTCTTTTTAAGGGATACCACATAGATGAACTTGGTTGCAAATGTCAGGTCTGTATTTCTCTGCAAGCTGACAATTTCACTCCAAGCTTTCAGGCAGACCTGAATTTCAGAGTCCCCTCATGCATTCTGATGTTAAGCTGCTGGGATTCTCTCAGACTGTATTTCTGGGCAAGATGGAGGATATTTAATTGACCCAGATAACTTTGAGATAATTTTCATAGATTTATTGCCTACTCCTCTTGGTCCATATGTCAGCACTTTCTTGTGTGCTGAAATTTGTATGATGAAAACATAGTTCTTGGATTCAAGGAATTACCCTTGGACATAGATATTGATAATACACATCTAAAAAAGTCAAAGATACAGTTTTAGTCTTAATATTGTGTCCAATTACACTTTCCTACTTTTCTACCAAGCCTTAACTGAATCACAGAAACTTTAATGTGCTTATTAGCAAGCTTGCGGCATTTTGTTGTTGTTGTTGTTGTTGTTTTATAGTTAACAGTAATCTTTTGTATAAATCACTTTGATTAAAAATTTAGAAATCAAACTCTTTAATATAAAATCACACTGAGTCTCTGTTTGTTTATCTGGTAATCAAATTAACTACAATCTAAAGCATCTGGGTAGTGGATTAAAAACCTAACTGTGGGCTCAAAGAATACAGCAATTCTATTTTTTATAGAACTTTGTAGAAGCTCTTTATAGAAGTTTTTATTTCCCCACCAGTAGTTTAAATTTCATCTGCAATGAGACTATTACCTGTCATCAAACAACTTCAATTATTATTTTTTTTTTTCATTTATAATCTTCCTATAATTTTGATGGGGAAATTCCTGTGTCTACAGGAAAGTTGGACTTAGCTTTCAAATAGTAATGTTTTTAACCTGTGCTTTTTTTCAGAAACAACATAAACTTAAAATTTATGAGCCAGTTCTAAACCCTTAATATCTGTCATTATTTGGAAAGACACAGCTCAGTATGTCCCCATTGTCTTGATGAAGAATTCTATGCGTGGTTTTATGTAGTTGCTATAACTCAAATGATGCAATCTCTGCACTTATTTTCTGTTTGATACGGTCAGTTCATATTTCTCTCAACATAACTCAAGTGTATTGATGATACCAGAGTAATCATAAGGGTTAAGGTGTATATCACTGACTGCTCGTTCAGTAAACATAACTGTAGAAGTTTGTGAAGTTATCAAATCTGTTTTGCTGCTGTCTGGTCTGCTGATAATCACAAAATAAACAGAAATAAACTGAATTTGAAAAGACTCTCTGAATATCAGTTTTCCAGATCAATAAGGCCAATAATTATTGAAAGTGACTGTCCCATAAAGCACAGATGTAGAAAAACAGCATCATATTTTGCAATAGCAGTTTCTGTTTTGGAGTTCAAGTGAGCTTTCATGAAGTGTGATGGATTAATGTTGTAGGCTTGTTAAGACTTCTGTGCAAACTTTTTGCATACTTCATTATGTATCTGAACATTTTATTCTGTTTTCATTCTACCACAGTGTTTTAACTGCTTCTTTAATCAGATCATGTGAAACAGTTTCTCTTCTTTTAGTATGATACAAATTTAGCTGAAGATTATAGTAAGTATTCTTTTTCTCTCCTGAATTAATATTCTTCTTCATACTGTATAGTATCACTGATTTTGCTAGGTATGGTTTGATAGAGATATGGTATTTTGTTACCTATTTACAGTTCTTTTTGCAGAACTTCCTTAAAATATATGACTCTATATCCAATAATGCAAACAAATAGATGTTGATACTTTTCTGTGCTTCACAAAAATCCTTGCAGAATCTGAAGTTAAAGCTTGCCTTACAGCAGTCAGTTTTGTCAGCAATACATTGTATTTCACTAGTTTCCAAGCAGTATTGCTCTATATTCTGTAGATTTCAGCGTTATACAAGTTTAAAAGTCTTATTACTGTCAATATTTATAACTAAGGTAAAACATTCCCATTTTGGAAGAAATCTTGGGGAAATGCAAAGAGGAATGGCTTTGTTGGTAAATTGTTTCAGTATGTCTCTGAAGACCATTGGAATAGAAATGAAAAGCATGGTCTACGTTACCCTTTGTATTACTTCAGTGCCACTATGTCCTTGCAGCAGAGATGTTACTGGTTCCATTTACTAATATAAACAATATTCATGTATCTGGGTCTGCTTACTTTCACAGATAAAATCTCCTGGAACGTCTTTCTGTACTGAAACAGAGTGGTCATAAACAGGATATTACTTAGATCTAGTCTCCTATTTCCCCTGGTACTGAGACAAATGATGCAGGGCAATGTTAGTTGCTGTTTAGATGTTGTTCAAATGATTTTCGGAAGTTGTCACTGCTTAAAACGCTTTCAGTGGTTGTAAGTCATAACACATAAAGACAGCATTGACATTCTTCTTCACCAAGAATATAGATGAAGTAGTCCTTGGGACCACATAGTATGTTCCCTGCAGGCTTCATCTGCGTGTACAGAAAAAGAGCTGATTAAAATGGAGACAAAGCAGGGTGTTTGAAAGTAGGGAGAGTAGGAATTTTTGGACATCACATATCTAAAAATCGTGTTTTCTTCCTGAAAATGGTATAAGTATTGATAACTAACTTTGTCATTAGAAGATCATAATTGATGAACCACCTCTTCCATTTTCTCTCCTCTTTAGTCCACTTTTTCTTGGTGATAATTGTTCCTGACATTTTTCAATGGCCTTGTTTCTGATTCAAACTATTTCTTAGCCATATGTTCCTATGTTAGTATTCCTTCTGTTTTGCTTAAAAGACCCTGACTTTTGTGAAGATTTCCAGAGGTTTTACGACACTTCAACATGTCATTCTCCAGTGTTAGTGAAGGAAGAAAATGGAACGAAAACCAATGTACACCAAGTCTTCTAAAGACCAGTTTCTGCCTCAACTATACATATCTCTAAAGGAACATGTGGCTCTGAGGGTTTAGATCCTGGAAAAAATTTCAAAGTCAGATAGTTTGGAATCTTGCACATTTTCTCATCTACATTCCAAAGTGGAGAAAATCCCTATATAGTACTTCCCTGTGGGGTTGTCTCTTGCTTTCTTTTTACATTATTGATAGTCATTTTTCAGGATCTGACATTTATGTTCACATCAGGGCTTACATATACACTTAAAATGAAAGAATCTCTCCTGTGCTTTAAGACCTTAAAGGATATGAAATCTTGGTTTTTAACTTTGCTTATTCATTCTGGCAAATTGAGCTTCAAAGAGTACACGTTATTGGCATGGAAATTTTCTGTCTTAATGGGTTTTTGAATGCCATCCTTAAGTGGAATCATTCAATAAGGACAAAAAATGAAAGTGAAGTGAATTCACGTCTGTTGGACAACCATATATACATTCTAAAATGCAAAATACAGAAATGCAACTGTGTTCCCCCAAGAAAGGTCTCTGTAAACAAAGTAAAACGCATTGACTTTAAGCATGTTTCACCTTAAAAAAAAAAAATCATTTTAAGCCTTTCTTTCCTCTCTTGAAAGCACAAACACAGTTCGTAGATGCATTCTGTATGAATCTTAATAGGCCTAGGGCAGTGTAGTGAAACTTTTGACAGCGAGTAGTATAATGAAGGAACAAATAACACAGATGAATAAGTTTTTCTTCAGTTGTGGTTTGGAGTTGTTTATGGGTTACAGAAAAATGGGAGACAAGTATGCTGACCTTCCTACTTATAAAGTTTTAGTTTGATTCTGTTTAGTTCTATAATTCTGCTTTTCCTTTTTTTGTACACACACAAATCAAAGCTCACCAAAGGCAATCTTGCATAAAGTGACAGCTGTTTATTTAAATTATCCTAGCCTCATTGTATTTCCATCTTTCTCTGACAGACATATGTTCAGTTGGTGCATTAGAAATAGATGCACATATTGTTTGCCATCCTGTAGTAATTGAAGACTGGACAATACCAGTTGCTCAGGCAGTTGTATTATATTTGAGATCTATTTAACAAATGTTTTTCTTATTTTTTTTATTTTAATCAATTCAGTGGCACATATGTTTGAGTAAACATTTTGACTACTTTGTATTAGGAGATATGATTAATTGATTATAATAACACAAGGGAAATGTCAACAGAATGCATAGCCTCAAGTATGTAACAGGTTAAAACTGGTCTGAGTTTGCTACAAGTAAAGCTTGCAGGATATATGAAGGCAAAATGGTTTGTCTCCATTTGGAATTTGAACGTGAATTTAATGTGAAAAGAGGTAATAAAAGTCTATCATCTTTTTCACTGTGTTGAAAAACACTTACAGAACCGCACCATCTTAGAAAATTCATTTCTCCAATCAGGTTTGAAAATGTGTATCTTTATTTTTCCTGAGGGATAGGAAAGTGAATATAATTGAAAGACACAAAGGGAATATAAAAACTATTTTTACCCATGGAAAAGAAACATAGGTAGACTTTCCACCAGCAGTCAGAGCAGGCACAGGGCAAAAGAACTGACCCTGAGAGGAGAAAGATCTCAAGGTTTCAAAGTAGTTAATCTTTGATACCTAGTCACTGCTCTCAGTAATCTTTCCTGCTCAGCTCCCAGGTGGTGATGTTTGTCCAACACATGCTCCCAGTTGCCGCTCTCTAATTCTTATGCGTGGAGTTCGGTTCATACTTACAATCATAAATTCCAAGTTGTGTTAAACCAAAAATAAAAAATTCCTAAATCCTAGTGAAATAAAACATTTTTGCTTAAATCCTTGTCCATGTCACTATTTTACCCTCTTTCCAATATACCTGTTATATAGTCTTCATACATGTCTGTAATTCTCATTCTGACTTTAAGAACAAATAATGAAAACTGAAAAGCTGACTGAAGCAATGAAATTGAATATATGAAGGGAAACTTCTTTGATTTCTCCATGTCCACTCTTTATTTGGAATATTTCCCTGTCATTCAGGTTTTTGGAGCCCGTGACATTGTTGTGCATGTTGTTGGTTTGGTTTTTGTTGTGGGCTTTTTTTGGTGGTGATGGTTGGTTGGGGGGGTGGGGGTGGTGGTTTCTTTTTTTCCTACATGCATCTACTTGCTGATATTTTAAGGTGATTGCCACAGGTTTTTTTTCAGATGAGGAACTTGCTACCGTTATTAAGGCTTTCTTGGTTGCTTTGCCATAAAGACTCCTGAATATGACATCTTTCTGAGGGCATCAGAAACTAACTGGTACAACCCAGGCAGTTCATAGTGCCAGTTTCTAAAACTGAGCGTCAGTGTTATGTATACTACTCTTGCCCTGGGTATAGGGAGTATCTGAACAATGATGATCACCTCTCCTGTTGCATGTAGCTTGGTTAACTATCAGAAAAGTTTGAAGAGGTTGCCGTCTTCATGTATGCAGTCTTGTCATGAGTTTCACAAGGGTGACAGCTGATGGTTTGGACATACTTTAAGCCTGTAAAGAATACATATTTTGCTAATTCTGCTGATGAACCAGATTTCAAAAATAGTCTTGAACCTTTTTAACCTACTGAGTCCAAGTCAGTAGTATTTTTAAATAAATGGAAGACTTTTGCCTTTTCATTACGTGTTGTTGTAGCATTCTGATGATCATTTAGATGCAATTTTGCTCAAGAGCAAAAGGCAAACCAAGCTGGCCTCAAATCTTTCACTCTGAATTTAAGTAATTTATACCTTGTTTTTTACTAAAATATTTGGAAAGAAGGATATCTTGGTAAACCTTTATTTATTGGAGTTATTTATGGATGCATTCTAGCTATTCAGATTTGGCAGATGTAGGTAGAAGTATTACTGAAGTACTAATATAACTCAAAACGTATCGTCAGTTATTTGATCTTACTGGGAAGGAACAGCATTTGCAAATCTCGACTATGTTAACAGCACCAGGCAAATAATGACACTGTAGGTCATGTAGAGAAAAAAAAAGTTTTTTAGATATAATTTTGAGGAACGTGTTAAAATTCCTCAAAAGCAATGTATTTAAGTTTAAGTAATATATTTAAGTAGAAATATCTGCTATAGTTATGTACGTTTCAAAGATATGCATGAACACATAAAATGTAACTTGCCGTCAAAAAGTTGCTACAAGATAAAAAGACTGATTGGGCATCAAGAGTTAAACTGATTAGTTATCTGTAAAGTGTCATTAATGGAAGGTGGAATATTTCATCTTTGGATGTTATTCAGCTTAGAAAATTTTGAAATAAAAGAAAGATTGTGACCATTGGGGAAGGACTGTAGGAACTTGCATTATTTTGCATTAATGCAATCTGTTTGAAACTGTCAGCCTGTCTGTTGACTAGGATAGAGTTTTACATTATGCCAAGTATTGGGCTCATAAGGGCATTTGAGCATGTCCTCAGGATTTGTTTCAGGTATTAGAGAGGCTAATTAGAAGATGTTTAAGTTTCAGGGCTCAACATTGTTCTGTTTTAAGCTATTGTGAGTTGCAGCAGGAGCAATAGGAGATTTGGTAATGTTGATCTCTCAATCTCTTTTTAAATGTTTATTTTCTCCAAAATAATGTTTAGTGCTGAATCAATATGGTATTAATGTAAATATATGTTCTTGCATAACGATGTTTCATTCATCAATGAAATTCCCAAATTTTAGCACCTTAAGCTCTAACAAGTTTAATGGAGTTATTTCAAGCAACTTGTTTCCTGTTCTGACTGGTGTGCACTCTTCACTTTTACATATTTTACTTTATGTTACAAGATAGGATTGATTAATATTGTCAAACTTTTAGATTAGCATGCCGTAATCCTCCAGTTCTAACATTTTACCAAGTAAATGCTATGAAAAATGCCTCTATTTATTTCTATTTCAACATAGTAATATCAAAATCAACATAAATCATTCTGAAAAGTCAATGCTATCGTGTTTCCTCAAAGGACTGCACATGTGTACTTTGTTTTTATTTGAATGGCCTGGGTAGAGTTCATAAACGTAAAAATAAATAGAAATTACTGGAGTTGAACTTTATGTAATAAAGCATCACTCTTATTGATGTGACCTACCAAGTGACACTTGGCAGGGGAGAAGTAAAATACTTTTCCAAATTGTACCTTAATCACTTCTGTAACTTTTAGTAGGAAAAGTGAATAGGGACGTAGCAAAGTTCGTTCAAACTTCCTTTCATTTCTGTGGCTAACTAGTGTTACTACTAAGTGTATGTATGATATACATTTGTGGGTGTGTCCTCAGGTATTATAGTGAAAAATACCAAAGAATTTTCATAAAATAAAATCCTGGATGAATGACATATAGCACAGTCAAGTCTCTCTACTGTGATTTTGGTAAAATATTCCTCTTTCTTTTACCTTCTCCTTCTTATGGCTTGCTATTAGTCTCCAATGCTTTCTATTTTGTGGTCACATTTCCAGTAGCATCAAAACTTAATCAGCTTCAAAGATGTCCTGTTTTTGGCTAAAACAGGACCAATTCTCCTTTCGGTAGATTTTCCTTGCGTTTTTGAAGGCACCCAGGTTGGGTTACAGTTAATCTGTCACTGTTTAAGACTGGGATTGCAATTAAAGCAGATGACAGATGCTCTCTACTAACTCCTTCCTTCCCCAGAAGGGAAAGGAAAGGAGAAAAAGGAGAGACACTTATGGGTTGGGAAATTAAAACAACTTTAATATACACTTTTTCACTGTTATTGTTTTAATACTGTTAATACAAATAATAGAAATATACAAAACCAATATTGAGTTTCACAATGATGAACATGGAATTGCATGCTATGGTGGCTTGCACCACTGATGTGGTAGGGTTGGCATCGGGATGTCCCGGACTGGACTCCACAGCAGGTGGGAACAAGGTTCAGGAATACACGGATTGGGATCGGAGGCAGGCAAATGAGCAGAGTCCCACAGCAATGCCTTTCGCCCAGCACCCAGAATTGAAAAACTGCATGTAAAGCATATGGTGGGTAAGGTGAACTCAGATGCCTCAGATCGAGAATCTGGTGCTCTCCCTTTTCTCCTTTCCTTTCTTTTCTGGGAAAGGAAGGGGTTAATAGAGAGTATCTGTCATCCGCTTTAATTGCCAGCCTTGCCTTAAACCGTGACAAAAGGTTACCTGTGCATGAATGTACAAGAAATTTTTATTTTGTTTTCTTGTTTTTAAACAACATTAGAGGCTTACTGCTTTTGCATTACGTTTCCAAGAAAGTAAAGAAAGTTTTAGTAGTGTTACAAGCTGCAATAAGAAAATGGCAGTACAACGAGGGCAGCGTGCTCAATACCTATGCTTTTTTGCTTTAGACTGAGGTAACTAAAGAACAATACTGACACTGATGGAAAGAACCTTCTTAGTATGATGAGAAAGCTCATTACAAAGCAAAGAAAATAAAGAGAACAAGATTAAAGGAAAAAATCTACACTGGATTATAAAGATTTGCAGTGAATGAGAAAAATTCCCATTCTGAAAGCTCTATTTGAAAGAAAGGAACTCTTCTGTACTCAGAAGGCCACAGATAACTCATTTAAACTCATTTACACCTTTTTATAACCAAAAACAACCATGGAAGATGAGAGTTGGAATATCAGGGGAGTTGTGTTCCAGATTTCAAAAATATATGTGCTGAGGGAAAACTGCTACAAACCAACATTTCCAAATCAGCAAGTTAGATGATTTTAAAAATAATTTATTTCAGTGACATATCTACTCTTCCACCCCCTGGTATTTTCCTTTTGTTTTTTCAATGTGATTTGCATATTAACTTCTGTTAAGGATTAGGAACAGTGTTCCTTGGCATAAAGATGACAGGAGATCTCTAGCAGTCCTTCTGTAAGAGGTAGTTTTTAAAATTATTTTTTTAAAAATCTTTTCTTATGTGGAAATGATGCTTTTTAAAATTCCTTAGAAGAAACTTCACTCCTTGTTTGGTAGCATGATCAATCTTAGTGTGGCTAGTCAGGAGCATGAAAAACTTCTTTAAGTAAATGCAATGACATAGAGAAGTTATAGGAAAGAAGCTGGAGACAATGTTATTGTTAATAAACTGTCTGCAAAATACATGTGAATAATGTGATTCATAACATTACCACGATGTATACATACTAGATTCTCTAGTATGTTTTCCCCTTACATCATGCTCTAGAAATGCTCTAAGTGACTGGTACTAATTATTCATCAATTCAGCAATCCAGCAGCAGTCATTAATTGGTAGCAGCAATTCCTTCATTGTTTGCAACTGAAAAAAACTCTTTGCTCCCAAGCAATTAGATTTAATTTTCATTTGCTCTTCCCTACTTATGGCTTAATATCTTTCTCATTGCTGTCTAGAGAAAGTCCGTGAACCTATGTAAAGGAAAGGCTTGAAGGGAGTGGAATAGGGAGTTCTGGGAAGTTTGCCCAGTAACATCAGTGCTCAGCACTTTCTCATTTAGCTTTATAGTTTCCAATAAGAAAAGATCTTTTCTGAACAGTGAAATGAATACTGCGTATACCTGTCATTTTCCCTGATTTGCTTTATAGTCAGTTCTCTTGAATATTTATTGATTCCTATATTACCAGTTTGAGACCTTTTCATGCCTATTATGTATACCCTTTACAATTTGATTTCCAAAAATCAATATACTGTAACTAAATAGATGTTTCTACTTTCTGCTTACAAAACAAAAGCAGAACCCCAGCAAGGTTACAGTGTAAAATGAGAAAAATACAGAAAAAGTTTCAAGTCCATCCTAGTGTGCATCTTTTCTTACAACTTATTTTGAAGTTAAGTTAGTGAATTAGCTGTATAGTAAATAGAGTACTGTAATGTTGTTAGTCCTCTTTTTAATCAGGAGGTTTAGCTTTCAAAGTTAAAATGCTATGTACTGATTATTTCTGCCCCCGCCCCCTCCCCAAAGCTTAGTTTGTAAGGAAAAAATTGGCATGTCAACGGTGTTGGAGTACTTCTAAAATAAAATGTTTTGCTATTTTACTTGATATTTTTAGCATTACATGCTTGCATGTTATAAAATAAAACAAAATCATTCATTTGGAATGACTTTTCTCTAAATTTCCCCATTTACTGCTATGTAGAGCCTGAGGGAGTTACTCTGGATTCAGTTCTTTCATACTTTTAACCTTGAATGATGGAAGGAAAAAGTAAACTTACCAAATCTGTGGATGACAGTGACCTGGAAGAGCCTGCAAACAATTTGGAGGACAAGGTTACAATTTAAATTAACCTTCATAAATTGGAGAAATGATATGAATCACACAGATAACATTCAGTAAATGGAAGTGTGAAGTACCACATTTGGCAAGGAGAAATGAAAAGCACAAAACTAACATGAGGGAGTATTGAGTGGTCAATGCTAAGTGTATGGGAGGATGTAGGAGAGAGTCATAAACTAAGCACATCAAGAATGAATATTGTATTCATCCGTATATTTGAGACATCAGTCCAGAGCCCTGTAAGTACAGATTTGAATAACTGGGTTTATTTAGTGTGGAGAACACAAGACAGAAGCAGACTGATAAGTCTTCCAGAATATTAAAGTATTTTAATAAAGAGGGAAAATCAAGAACATGTCATGATGTTCAAGTGTAGACTTAATATATATTTACAAGATTTTAGAATAGTGATTATGAAAGTCCTTATACCTCAGAGATAATGATTGTTCAAATAAGTTATGTGGAGAAGTTGCGGGTCTGCTGTCTGTGGTTTTTTTAGGAACAGATTAGGTATAATAAAGAGAAGATGGATAAATTACCTTTTGCATTCCTTTCTAGACTTATATATCTTTTCATAGAGTTTTATGATCTTTAAATTTTAGTCTAAAAACAAGTTCAGAATGTTCATAATGTATCCTGCAGCCTTTTGTTCTATGCATGTTTAGTCTTCAGCCTTTCCTATTGGAATGCTTACAAATTGTATCAATAATTTGATATAACTTTTTTATGAAAACTTCCGACAGCGTGAGTGTTGTTCAATGTTAAAGCCCTACACTCAAAATGAGGTTCAGCTCAGCAAAGAGTAAAACTTCATAATTGCCCCACAAAAATCTCCTTATATTATTTGTTCTATTTAATTAATTAAAGATAATGAAAGTAAATTATACTAAAGAAATTACCACTCAGTTGTGACAGGCAGTTGTACTCGTTAATCAGACTTCTGCAGAGGAAAGTAAACAAATGTAATCAAAAGAAAGTATTTTTTTTGGTTTGCTATAAAATCTTAAGACTCCTAATTATGAATTTAACTGATTCTCTGATTCTAACAGGAATATTTAAAACTTTCAAATAGTCAGAGAATTAAAACTAGAAACAATCTAGATTATAAATATTCTGAACAAAAGTTGTATCCAAGATACCAGTGTTTTTTGTTCGTATCGGAAACACTAGCATGATTTCTGAAGACAAATTCTAATGTTCCCTGCAGCTTCAGATTTTCACTGATTCTTCCATGTACTCAAGAAGTATCAAAGATGTGTTTTAGATGAATTCAATTAATAATGGCCTCATGGTACAGAACAACATGTAAGTCTGGATTTTCAGAAGAGGTTGAACATTGGCTTTTTGTGTTCTCTGAATTCTTGCCAGCCGAGATTGTGAGTGATCCCACAAGAGCCAAATCCCTTTATTGTAGTGTCTTAGCCTTGGACCTTCTGTGGCCACTGGAAACCATATGGCAAGTGTTAATATAAGAGAGCTTTAAGTAAATTAGATTGGAGAAAGTAAACTGTCTAGGCACAGTACCACATGCAATGATGTCGCCTTCAGTGTCTACAGATCCTTTGTCTCATCCTGAAATGCCCTTCCACAGATTTAAATCTTTGCACAAAATGGCTGAGGTTGGCAGGAGATTTATCTCCAATATCTTGAAGAACAGCTGCTCCACAACCTCTCTGGGCAACCTCTTTCACTGTTTGGCTGCCCTCATAGTGGAAAAAAAAACAAAACAAAAAACAACAACAACAACAACAAAACCCCAAAGCCCACAACTTTTTTCTGATGTTTAGATTGAATTTCCTGTGCTTCAGTTTGTGTCCGTTGCCTCCTGTCCTGTCACTGGGCATCACTGAGTCTGGCTCTGTCTTATTAACTTCACTCATCATGTACTTATACATGGTGATAAGACCCACCGCCTCCTTAATCATCTGTATCACTTTGCTGGACTTGCTCTGGTATGCCCATGTCTCTCTTAGTGGGGAGCATGGCACTGGACATAGCATTTCAGACATGTCTCACGAGTGCTGAGCAGAGGGGTAGGGTCACCTCCCTCCACCTGCTGGCACTGCTCTGCCTCCCACAGCCTATGGTGCTGTTGGCTGCCTTGGATGCAAGGACACACTGCTGGCTTACAGTCAACTCCGTGTCGGCCACAACCCCCAGATCCTTCTCTGCAAAGTCACTTTCCAGCCAGGCAGCCCCAGCCTGATTATTTCTCCCTGCTTTGCACTCCCCTTGGTTGAACTTCCTGAAGTTACTGTTAGTCCAATCTCCAGCCTGCCGAGATCCCTCGGAATGACACCGCACTCCCCTTGGTTGAACTTCCTGAAGTTCCTGTTAGTCCAATCTCCAGCCTGCCGAGGTCCCTCGGAATGACACTACATCAGTGAGCTATCAAACCAACCCCCCAGTTTTGTCTTGTTGCAAAGGAAAAAACCAAAACACTGTAATAGAATAGTTTGGGTTGGAAGGGACCTTTAAAGGTCAGCTAGTCCAACCCCTAAATATATACTTCCAAGTTTTTTCTCTTCTCTCCTGTAATTTTTCCTTTCTAATGGCCCTCATGACAACAAAGAGATTATAAAACTGAATAGCTTACAGTTGATTGGATTGAGAATTGTATGCCAGAAAACTTTCAATATTGCATAGAACATTTATAAAGAAATGAAAATATCCGTTTCAGAAAAGTTCTTTGATTCACGTAGAAAATCCTCTGCTTTCTTTAAGGTAGTGCAAGGGTCCTCTCATAACATGGGTTTGGCAGGGGAGGAATGAACAAAAGAGAAAGGTGGAATTTCTCATAAGGTTGGTGTATAAAACAGACCTCTTAACTGGGAAATATTAGTGAGGGAATTTGCCATGTAAGAGACAAATCTTTATTTTGGTATGCATAAAGGTACCAGTTTAAATGCATAAATGACTAGGAATTTTTGAGTCAGCTTTAATGTGCCTTTAAAATGCTGGAAACTAGGAAAATGGGATCAGTTAGCCTTTTTAAGCGTGGAGAGGCGGAAGAAAAGCTTTTATGGATACTGTGGTGGCTCCAAGAGCAAAGTTTTAGGAGACAGCATTTAACTGGCATGCTTTTTAGCGCTGCTTTTTTGCTGCAGGCTCAAACTTGTACGAGTAAACAGATTCTTATTTTTGAAGTCAATGGGCAAATTCTTTTCTCCTGCTTAAAGCAAGGAGTTATGAGACTACACTCAGTGATTTGTAACTCCAGGAAACTGATTTCAGCTTTTAACCACAGAATTTGTAACATACTATGGTTGCAAGTAGAAATCTTTAAGCACTATTTTAGTCTAAAAATGTATTGTATCTTAAGGGGTTTTGTTAAGTTTTTTTCTGTTTGTTTTGTTTTAAGAAACAACCTCATGGATGTAACTTTTTGAAGGTCCCAGAGGTTGCAAAGATGATTATTTGAAAGAAAGAAAAAATACTTTTTTTGAGGAATTATTTATCAATATGATACAGTATGAAATGTGGAAATGGTAATTATAAAGGTCATTTTAGTTAAATTTAGCGCTATCTTCAGACTCATATCTATTTAATTCCCTAGTGACTCAGATTAAATATGGAGGTAATACTGGCCATTGTTTTGTATACAGCCAAATACAGGCTACGAAGATGAGAATCACTAATATGTGTGTCTAGAGCTGTACTGACATAAGCGTAAAGTTTCAGGTTTAACTAATGTTTTATTTCTATGACTTTGTTATTGCTTTGTTTTTACTCAGTAGCTTAGGACCTCCTCCCAGGAGATAGCCTGGGTTCTTACCCTCTGCAGACATCTATGCACACGTATATACACACAACCCCAGAGGTTCTGTACAGGTTCACTTGCACTCGGTCTTGGTCTTCTTGCAGTGGCCCTTACTCCAGGAGTTTCAGCTTGTTGGATGTACTCTGTTGCTTTTAAGGCAAAGTGTTTCAGACTGAGCGCAGCTACTAGGATAAAGCTGTAGGCAACCTGGACATCTCCTTTCTAACAAAACATACAGCACTCATCTGGTAAATTATGAACAAACAAATAAAACATTTTATCATCTATAATACTGGTATATTTCTAAGATACTGTCAGCATTTTATGACTTTCATTTAGGCATATATCTTTTATGAGTTTGTATGTATTACAGATGCTTTGACCTGAATGAAGGCAGCTAAAAGTAGTTATTCTTTTTATTAATACTGCTCTTATAAAAATATTAAGGATTTTAGTATGTGTGCTGGAAGTCTAATAGCACCAAGTAGACTTTCTTTTGTACTCCTTCTAATCTCAGTCTTCCTCTTTTTGAGCTGAAGCTTCTGAACAGATTGCAGACAAGTGACTGTGTATTGTTGAGCAGGGCAAGTTGTGATCATTTAATTCCTATTCCTTATGACCTTCTCAGGCTCACTTGGAGAAAGATAGCAGTTCTGGACTGATAAGGCTTTGCCTTCAGGAATGTGTTCTCAGACTATTTCTCGCGCCCCCAAGCCTGGTGGCAATGAGCTTTCTTTTGGTTTTTACTGAGTAAACTTAGTTCTAAATGTGGCAGTGTGGTGTCTTAATGATAAGATGCATGTGTAATTACAAGGGCTCTGCAACCAATACAGTAAACCCATCAGTCGCTCAGGGCCACAGAATACAGTGCTGCACCATAGCAAGCTTAACTTTCAAATTTTGACAAATAAAAGTGCACTTTAGGAAAATAAACCAGCTTGTATTTAGCTCAAGCAGCCAGTCTCTCATGATATTTTTTCAAGACCAAACTCAAATGGCAGGCAAGCGAGAAATAAACATCAAACCAGAATCAACTAAGTAAAAGGGAAGGAAAAGACATATTTAGATAACTTCGAATAACCTGAACTACCCTTACTTCCCCTTTGTTAATTAAGACAAATCTTTCAGGTGGCATGGTATTGCTTTTTTTCCCCCATATATCATCCATCTGCTGTTTCATACTGTTTTGTGTCATTATAAGAACTAGCTCACCTTTTTTTCCAGTATATAGCAAATATTTCAAGCATAAATGAAAAATACTGAGATAAGAGTCTCCAGAAACTGAGACTCACCTTTTTTGAAAATAAGTAAATCATAATATTTTCTTTTTATTCTCGAGTTTGAAATTCTCAGACATGTAATACAGCCTCTGACATCATGCAATATAATGTCATATTATTAGTGTGAACAATCTTAATTGTGTTCCTGGGGACAATAGAATGGAGAGTTTAATTTGCTCCAAGGAACACTTCTGTGCATCACAGAGATACAAGTAAGGCAAGGAATTGTCCAGCAGTTATTCCAAGTATTTATTTTCAAGCTCAAAGTGATCAGCTATATTTCTCATACTCAGGAACGGACAAAAAAAACCAGCAGTACATTTTTCCTCTCCATGGCTTTGTCTCCTGGCAGCCACTTCAGATTTCACTTAAGCATTGTTCATCTGTGCAAAAAACATGTAAGTGGTCCAGGCAAGAGTAGTAAAGTACTGTACCAAGTAGCAATTAGCTGAGAACAAACAAATCACAAAATTGACGTTCAAACAGTAGTAAAAACTGCCATGCTTTTTTTTTTTTAAGGAATATTTTCTTGACGATTTTAACCCCTGTCTTAATGTGTATGTGAACATCCATACCTGCTTTTCTTTATCCAGCAATTCTCTTTTGTGTTCAACAAACAGCCAGGATACAAACAGTGTAGACGACTGAGCCATACTTTTCCATTAAGTACGTTGCCAGTCTGCAGTCTTCATTGAGGGGGTGGTGTGATACTGCAGAGTATTTTGCACGATTAAAGGTAACACAAAGAAATGCCACAGTGCTGTAAGATGCTAATAGACCTGGAAGTGTCAGTTTTCAGAATAGACGTCTCGTGCTTGGCGGGCATAGGAAGCCTCCTGTCCACACTACAGAAAAGAAAATCTTGGATATTCCGTCCTTTCTTGATGAAGGAATTATAAACTCTCCTGCAATTACCACACTGCTAAGTGTCTTAAAACCTGAACCATAATGACTAATGCTTTGGTAGGGAGGAAAAGAAAAAAAAAAGTTTTGTTGACACTTTTATAAGAATGCAGTCTTAACTCTCTATTGACAATTTTGGAAGGTCACTGTGTCAGAACAAATATTCCTAGTGCACAAATGCAGTTATTTTGTATATGTTATGTCTGCTCAATTTCATTAAGTTCTCTACTTTAATCTCCAAACTAATGCTGATAATCGAGAACAGTTCCATACTAGATGACTTGTAAATTCATCACCCACTACTAGCATTTTCTGTATGTATTCTCTACAGTTGGGTCCAATCCTCCTTTGATGTTATGGCAAACCTTGGCACATTATTCTTAGGTTTTAGTAGCTATTCTAGTTGTATGGTTATATTCTGGTTATATTCTAGTTTACAAATAAACTGCACTCATAATTAGTGATTTTAGGGAATCACATAAAACCTTTATATGTAACCTTACAAATATTTGGCTGATAGTAATAAGATGTGGGGAAAATAAGTGTATTTGATAATATTTATATTGCAACAAGAACAAAACCTGCTATACCAAGACTTGCAGCAACTACTTTTGAGTGTATTCTGAGTCAACTCAAAGCACTTGGGTCTCTGTAGCAATTCTTACTGAAATAACATAAGGTCAAAGACTATTGGAGCAAAACTAGTGACTTTTGTAAACAAATCTCAGTTTGAAAATTTCAACAGGCTAACTACAATAGAAAAAGTTTAAAACTTAAAAAGAAACTTTCAAGAAATATTTCTGTTTACAGTCTTTTGTCTTCTACATAAAACTTCTGATTTGCTAATACAGTAAAAATAAAATTAGATCTGTAACTGAACTGTAGTTGCACCTGCCTGACTTTGGAAAAAAATAACATTTCAAGTGATCTTAGCCCCTAAACAGTCAGATTACCCAACCACAGTTAATAAGACTTTTAAAATAAGGGCTATTGAATTAGCATAATAATGTTTGGCACACAGTGACTTGTATATTGAATGACATGCTTTGTAAATTAACTTATCCTTTCCATTAATTGGTACTAATTACTACAGATCTGTTTAATATTAATGTGTTAATCTGTATATCAGTGACTAGAATTGCACATTAAATTTAGAATGTCAGTCGCACATTCAATTCAGAAAGTCAGCTGATAATGTAATTTGCAGTTTCTATTATCACCAGAGTGAGACAACATGCAAAAGGTTGGGTATTTATATGAGGCTAATTATCCTGTATGTATGTGTGAGGGTAAAGGAGGAAATGTTCTTTATTCTGCTTGAGTCAAAAGAGTTAGTAAATTTATTAGAACTGGGCTATTTGTTTCTGTTTTCTGTCTCTTTGAGATTGGCATACCTTATAAAGAGCTGTGAAGCGTGTGAAAGTTTATACTGTTTCATTTTAAGATCACAAATACAGATATTCAGTTTGGGCTTATTGCTGTTTTTTCATAAAAGAAATATCTAGTACTTTTTTTTGTTTTTCAGTCTTTTATTCTTTTTCTTCTGAAAAACTATTTAATCAGTAATTAAGAGAATAGCAAAGCCAAAGAAAATTAAAATTTTAACTTGAGTTTGTATCTATGAATTGTTGAGCCAACTTTGCCATAGAAATGTGCAAAGCTGAAAAAACATGGTGAAAATGGTGATTTGACCTTCTCTAGTTTTGATTTAGTTTAGGCAAGGTATTAATTCTGGGTGCGTGTATTTGTCAATTCCTCAGATATCTACACTTTTTCATACTTTAAAGTGCATACTTAAGCAGCGCTTAAACTGTTAGGACCTACCTTATCTCATACATTTAGTTAAACTCTAAAGATCACAGAATTACAAAATGGTCGGGGTTGGAAGGGACCTCTGGAGATCATCCAGTCCAAACCCCTGCCAAAGCTGTTTCACCTACAGCAGTTGCACAGGATCGTGTTCAGGCAGGTTTTGAATACCTCCAGAGAAGGAGACTCCACAACCTCTCTGGGCAGCCTGTGCCAGTGCTCTGCCACCCTCAAAGTGTAGAAGTTCTTTCTCACGTTCAGATGAAACTTCCTGAGTTTTGGTTTGTGCCTGTTGCCCCTTAACCTGTTGCTGGGCACCACTGAAGAGAGTCTGGCCCCATCCTCTTGATGCCTGCCCTTATAAGCAATGCTTATAAGCATTGCTAAGGGTAAGAATGCATTAGTGTAAAATAAATCCTGGGCAGACTTTCAGAAGTACTGAGCAGACATGACATCAGCAATTAAGAAATATTACTAGTGTATCAGCCACTCCTCCCAGTTCTGTATTATCAGCAAACTTGCTGAGGGTACACTCTGTCCCTTCATCCAGGTCATTAATGAATAGGTTGAACAAAGGCGGACCCAGAACAGACCCCTGGGGAACACCGCTAGCTACAGGCCTCCAGCTAGACTCTGCACTGCTGAGGACCTTCAAGTGTGAGCATTCAGTATTTATGCATATTATGTAGTTTTCACTTTATTCAAATGCTCCCTTTAGTACATACATTCTATAAAGAGTTTTTAAATGACCATAGATGATTGTATAACATTGATATTCAGTAGTCCCTTCCCCTCCAACCTCTCTCCACCCCAAGTTATTCGAGAGGAACAAACATTTGAAACTCAATTTCTAGAGATATCTAACTGGATAGTGCTTGTAATGCAACTGTAAATTATGGCATACAATGTTCAAGAAATATTAAAATAACAGTTTGTATAATTACATTGTATGCCGTGCATTCTAATATCTAATTTTTCTACTTTCATCCAAAACCTCATAAAATAAGCTGTTAAACTTAACTGAGATACGCAGTAAAATAACTGTGATATATTTACATTTATGGCACTGTTGCAGAGACATTAAATCATGATGCTTAAACCTAGTGACAATCAATAAACATATATGAAAAATTTGCATTTAAAATTTTAAAGTGCAATCTTTATGGACTGCTTAAAAAAAGTGTTTCTAACATTTCAACTCTTTGTCTTGACTCTGAAGTTTTGGTTTAATATAATATTAGAAAGCACTGTCCAGACATAGATCAGAGAAGGAAAACAGGATATTACTTTTTTTTTTTATGCACAGGACAATAACACATCAGAGTTACCAAATTAATATTTTATACATTAAGGTTTTGTTTCCCTTATAAAGCATCTTTGAAAAAGCTAGGAAATTTCGTTGCATCTTGAACATTTTTCAGTACTTAGGCTGACTCAGAGGTCATATTTCTTAATTGTTGATGTCATGTCTGCTCAGTACTTCTGAATGTCTGCCCAGGATTTATTTTACACTAATGCATTCTTTCCTTCTAAGTTGTAAATATATATATACACACAGAGAAAAAATTCAGACTTAGTATGCCCTATATATTGCAGGTAGCATTGTGTAAGTTATTTCGATATTTAAGATGTAGGAACCCTTTTTTCTCTCTTCATATTTTTTCTCATAATGCTAAAAAAGCCTTAACCTGAAGCAAAACAAAAAAATAAAATATACAAAGCCATACTTTACCAACAACTTTCGTGATAGTGCTTTCCCTCTAAATGAAGGCAGAAAAATGTTATGAGAATTGCTTAGTATATTCTTCAGTGGGATTTTTGTGCTTGGTGGTATAAAATTATTCATGAGTAAGTCATTGGTTTGAAGGCTTGGTCAGATTTTTAAAAGAATATTTTCCTGTATAATGGAAAACTACTATGGAAAGTTATAATTTACATTCCAGTGAAAAGTTGAAACTATCTTCTGGGCTAACACAGTTTACAGAGAAATATTGTAAATCTGTTGGAAAAAAAGTAGGGTTTTGAGTAAAGCAACCGCAAAACTTAGTATTGTATCAGTGAAAAACAGAATCCTCTGAAATGGGGTATCTAATTTGCTGGTTTACTTTTAAGAATAACTTTACTCATCTGTAAAGCTATTTTATTGTTAGACAGTTTTCAGTGTAAATGTATAAAACCAATCTATGAAAAATAACAAGAAAGATCTTATTTAGGCAATTTGACTTGAAAGTAAAATCAATAAAGAAAAGTGAATTGTCAGCAATGACTGGCCATTCATTAATCTTTCTTTTATTTATTATTAAAAAACATCATGCTAATCATATGCATCTATGATGTTGAAACTCACTTTATTTAACTAGAACACAGAATTACTTTGGTCAGAAAAAACATGGCAGTTTTATAAAGTGATGCTGGTTTTGTCTTCAAGGTTAATCCTAAATCAAGGTTTTGTAGAGGTCTGCTTTAGCATTTTAAATAAAATGTTCTTAGGACTTCATGATGAATGAGAAATCAAATGTTTACCCTTTTTTAATAAATAGCTTAAAAACCTGAGTTCTATGCCAGCAGGTTGATAGTTGTATTTGTCCTACTATTTTCCTAAAGATACAGCACCTGAATGAAATGTAGCCTACAGAGTAATTATTCATAAGCTTGTGCTTATTGCGGAAATCTGACTAAATGTCATATTGTTTTTCTTCAAAACAGAAAACTGGATATATGCTTGCACGTTGCCAGTTTGAGGCAAGCAGAATGTCAACCTTTTCAAATGTGGCAGGAGCTATGGAATTTAAGTTGTACATGTGATCCGAGGCAGAAAATCAGGTTTGTCCTGTGGTTATAATTGTGGTGTAAGTGAGTGTCAGGGCTCTGCCTGTTAATAAGCGGCAGCAGACATAGCAAAACAGTATATCTACACTTTTACTTCAAGGTTGGTTAACTTGTAGAAGCATCATCATCCTGGTGTAAGTAAAGCAAGGACAAACACATGCCATTACAGTGTCTGCCACAGAAATATGTGGCAGTA
Source organism: Cariama cristata (assembly GCF_000690535.1). Classification (NCBI taxonomy): domain Eukaryota; kingdom Metazoa; phylum Chordata; class Aves; order Cariamiformes; family Cariamidae; genus Cariama; species Cariama cristata. The sequence goes on along the minus strand of NW_009622476.1, from coordinate 76,754 downwards.
GTTCACAGGTTTGTGAAACTAAGCTTTGAGTATATTTGTCATCTTAGTCTTTTTTTTCGTTCTTTTTTTTTTTTTTTTTTAAACCTTTGGCATACTTATTATAATGCCATTAGAATGGCATTGTAATTGGCATACCAAATATTGGCATGAGACTGGGAGTAATTGCTAATGTATCTAACTGAACATAGCATCAAAATGCTTAAATAATGTTTTATGCATCTGAGTTCCTTCGTACCTCTATGTGTCTCTAGAAACTTTTCTGTAGTGAATTTGCATTTTTGAAAAATGCATAGGCCATAGCCTGATCCAACACATCGTCTTATACTATGATGGTTTTCAACTTTGCAGTCAATAGAGTACTTCTAAAAGTCCTCAAAAGGTGATTAAGAAAAAGTAAACTAATAAATGCAATTTAGCATTCCAAGTATATGAAAATTTCAGGAGTGTCAGCACAACTGAAAAACTCAGGGCGTACATAAATCAAAGTGGTGTGTAAACCATTGTTTTAGCTGGACAACTGCACGGTGATTTAAATGCAATGCTTCAGACTGCCACACAGAGCCTTATTTCAGATTAGGGCATCTTTTTTTGTTTAAACTCTGTGTAGACTAGATCAGTAATATATTAGATGACATATCTGACTGAAGAAATAGAACAGCAGCATACTTTCAGTAATTACTGTTGTTGCTAGAAATCTTGGGTTTTTTTCCTGTATCTCTATTCCTAGGAACTTATATTCGATGAATTTTTGTTTTCAGAATATAGGGGCTATGCTTATATTTCCACATACGCAATTGTTACATAATTTTCTTTAATACAGCTGTTCAGGTAACTTTTTTGATCATGTAAAGTTTGTTCATTCTTTTACCTTATCTGGCAATCATTGTCTTCCTGAAGCAAAGGCTGGAAATAATTTAAGGAGAGATACCCTTTCACGGGGTTACCGTGAGTTAGTATACATTATTGGTTCCCCAGTATAAAAGTGTTGCCTGAGCCTAATAAAGGCAAAAAAGTGACAGCATTAGATCAGTCTAAAGGCCCATTTAATTCTCTTGTTCCTGACAGTGGCCAAAAGTGGATGTCAAGGGACACGTAAGAATTTGTGGAGCAGAGACTTTCAGAGCCAGAGGTAGTTTTGGTTTATACAGTAACCCTCAGTGGATTTCCCTCCCATTCAAAGGCTTCAAGTTAGAGACCTGAGAGGTTAATGTTTTGTGTTCATTGTGTTTTGTGACAAGGCAGTCCACAGCTGAACTATACATCATGTGAATTTTGTCTGTTCAGAATTTGCCATCTACTAGCATCTTTGCCAACACTTTATTCTTCTGTCTGAAGACATGATGTACAATCAATCCTGGCTCATTTTCTGCAAATCATTTGTAATATAACATGGATATAGGAATTACTAGAGAGGGTTATAGGATAGCAAATTCTGATGCTCTTTCAGATTTTATCTTTAATCATTACACAGTGCTTGCATTAAGCTATTCCTAATACTCTTTTTATACTGCAGGGAGTTCCATTCATGGGTAACTGTCATCTTTTTTCTAATAGAAATATCTCCAATTGACTTGTTCTTTCCTTACAATCATACTGCTTTGTAATGTACATATATACGGTAAAGGTACATTAAAAAACTAAACGATTAGTTGTTCTTGCAAATTGATCCATAATTACTAGGCTGAAGGGGAAATATGTATGGCCAGCTATAAATTAGGATTAATTACTTTTAAACTAATCACAAATTGAGTGTTCTTTATGCAGAATAATAGTACTTCACCATGCCCTGTCTGTTTAAAAACAAAAACAGACACAAGAAACTATACAGTCAGAAAAACCTAATGATGATTATGAAATTTTTATTTATCACTGAGAAGTAAAATACAGTCTACAGACATTTAGACAGAGGTCTTCATAGGCTGCAGTTACTAGTTCTGAAGCATTATGAGGTTGTTATGCTGGCCTAGAAGAACCAGATGTTTCTATCAGAAAGAGAAAAGAGGATCATTGTAAGAGCTAGAAAGGAGCAAAATACATTTGTCAATAATAGAACTGTAGTTACAGGACTTTTTTCACCAAACAAATAGTCAGCAGGTAATGTTAAAGGTCTGCACATTTTCTCATAAATAACGTAGGTAATGCCCTGATCTATGGTGCTTGCATGTAAAAAGAGAAGAAAGTTAAATTAGCTAGACTACATTTTCTTCCACTGTCATTCAAGAATAATATTCTGCTTCCTCTCCAGACAGCAGTAGGTCTGATGCATCTTCCTGTAGTGTGAGAGCACCTATTTTTTTCAGCTCAATTCTGAAAGTTTGTTGACTTTGTTTCCCATCTAACATGGCAGAAGCTACTTATCATAACTGCTGCTGCTGATTTTCTAGATTCACGAACTATGTATATTATCTCTTGTTTGATCTTTTTGTATAAAGCTAGACAGATAATTGATCTTTTTGGTTTGGTGAGCTGAAGAAGCCTAACAATGAAACACAAACCAGAAAAAATATTTTGCAGTAACATGAGATATTTATTTGAAACACAACAGTTTGTGTTTGATTTCTAGGACCTTAGTTTTTTTAAAACCAATTTAAATGTAAGTTATTTCTTAAGGTCAGAGTGGTTTGAAATGAAAAGTAAACTTGTGAATAAAACCTGTAGAGGCTCATAATTATATATTTAAGTGTATATATATGAAAAATAAATGTTTTGAGCAAAATTGACTTAATTTTGCAAAGATGATTATTCCTGAAACTGTACATTTAGTTAATTTGCTATTTCATCACATTTGTAGCACTCCTTGTCTTTTTGAACCTTGCATTGGGGGATTTTGTGGAGCCCAGATTTTTAATATTCAAAGTTGTCTCTCTTTGCAGCATTTAAAATTAGTGGCTGAGACTGTCTCCTAGAGAGTGAGATGTGAATTTGATGTTAAGTGTTCTGCACTACCTCTGCCTACGTATGGGTGAATCTGTAGCCAGTCTGAAGTAAAGGGAGTTTCACCATTCATGTTAATGGGGTCAGGAATTCATCATGTGCACTTATCACTGGGAGAAGTAAAAGTGAAGTCCTTGAGGACATACCTCATGGCTACACCTGAAGCAGATGTCTAATTTTCTCCTTATTATGTTGTTTTCATGCTATTAACTGATCCACTCAAAGTAGTGAAAAAAAACCTTGGCCTCATGCCCTGAATTCTTGTCAGCAGACTTTCAAGCTTTTGTGTTTTATCTGGCAAACCTAAATCTTTATTGATTTTTTTTTTTTTTTATTTAATCACATTTCCCAGAGAAAGCATGGTGAATAAGCCACTAGACTAGGGCTTAAGAAATTTCAGCTTAAGCCTTTTTCACCAGTTTTTCTCTAAGTCATTTAGATTTTAGTGCCTCAGTTACTCAAATGGAATAGATAACACCTCACGGTTTTACAGCATGCTTGTAAGGGTAATTTCATTAAAGATTTAAAAACTGATATTACAGTAAAAAGCCATCTGACTACAATTTCCTACCATGCAAAATTGGTGGGAAAAGAACACTTTTTGCCATACTGACTTCAGAGTCCCTTGTTAACTTATCTGAAATAAAACTCATCCAGACAAAGACTATGCATAGTCTACTTGACATAGTTCTTGCATATCCTGCAAAGCAAATTTGGCTTTTTTTTGTTGTATTTGGGCGGAATCCTTGAAAATGGCAAGATTCAAGCCTGGATGAATACTGTGGCTTTGTAAACAGGAAATTAGAACAACATGTATACTCAATATTTTTGACATGAGATCAGATCTCATTAACTATTTGACTCCTTTTCTACCATATGTTAATGTTGCATTCTTTTTTCAGTCTCTTGTGCTTTTTGAGGGATCCTTTTAACAGTGGAATGAGACAATATAAAGTGGGTTTTATCTGTTTAAATCTGTTACTTATATTCCAAGTTTTGTGGTAATTCTTGTGTTCCAGACTTACCTCATTCTTTGGATAACACAAGTGATTTAAAAAAAAGACAAAACTGAAACTAAACACATAAACTCTGTGCTTTTAGACTTCCCTGGGGTGACTGTGCATCTTACTCCATTGTAGAGCCAGAGGGCCATATTCAAGAGAATTTTAACTCTCACCAAGAGCTTATAGCAGATGTAATTACCAGTTGTATCATAATTTATAAACCTGCTGGAATTTATAGTCATCTTAAGATACTGTTTTCTTTTCTTTATTTTTAGTTAAGTCAGTATTTATCCTCAGTCCCTGCTTAATATTTTATTTTTTAAATTTTAACCATAATAGCTACCAGACATGTCAGACATGAAATAAAATAAAATATGGGGGGAAAAAAGTACATATGCTGCCTCTAGCAAGAGGGGTATTAAAAACTAAAATGCCCCTATTAAAATTGCAATCATTAAGCCGTGATAAATTTATGAACACTATGCAATCAACCTGGAACTAAACTAAAATATAAAAGAAACTTAAAACAACTGCAACAAAAAACAGGCAAAAAAATGTTTCTGTTAACAGCAAAAAATAGGCTTTTAGCACATACTGAATTTTGAATGCTAAGTGGAAAACAAAACCCAGCAAATTTTCAATACAGAATCATGTAATGGTTATTCATTATGCAGGTCCTGGGAAACTCAAGGTACAGCCCTCTCTGATCCTTCAGTTTCCAGTTTCAACTTTGCCCACAGGTCCAAAGGAAACGGTGTTTTCCTATTTCATCCCAACTGAACCATTTATAGAGTCCGCCATCTGGGAATGTCCTCAAATGGCACTGGAAACGTCAATACCTTGTCATCACACAGTATTAGTGAGGCTATTAAGTACTGTGATAACTCCTCCGGCTGTTGGGCATTTAAAATGGTTCAGTGACTGGAAATGAATGGAAAGAAATTATCAAACTCTCTTAGTATATCGACAACAACCCAGACTATTTGATATTTCTCAAAGCTCTAGGACATATTTAAGTACAGTCATAAGATGAACTGGACTAGTGTCTTGCTCATATTATGTACATCTGTTTTACATAGGAGAAGCAGCACACAGCTTTTTTCCTAAATGAAACAGGAGAAAATTGTATTTTTAGCAGAAATTTAGGATGTGCAAGGATACCACAAACTAAGCAAATGATAGATGTAAGCTTTTTGGCATAGAATAAATGAGTAACAGATAATAAAGTAGTTCATTATGGAAACCACCTGTTTCTACCTTGCTTGATCTCAAGTATGGAATTTCAAGATAAATTCATATCTTCCGAGACCACCTTTCTGTAGACATCGATGTTTTCCAGTTACAAAGTAGTTATTAATACCATATTTTACTGTAATTGAAATATCTGGTGGTTGTTTCTCAATAAGAATCACTTAGAACTCAGAAAAAAAATAGTAAAAAGGATGTCACATCTTCATTACTTTAAAATTTTGGCTTCTTGAAGCAATTTATCAATTATCCCTTAGTGAGTGTAAATGCATCGCTTAAATGCTAAGAAAAAGTTCTAAACAGGTTTTTTTTTTTATCAAGAATTTAGTCTTCAATTTTTTTTTCTTAAGG
>NW_009622476.1:65231-71197 GCF_000690535.1 Cariama cristata | reverse complement strand
ACATTCTATAAATATTACCCCATATTCCAATTGTATTTTTTTTAATTTGTTATTCAAACAAATAGAGGTTATTCTACTTGAAAGATTTGTGTTCTTACTGATTATTCGATTAGGGGAGAAATACATTAAAGATGAATGTTGGAAGAAGGAAAAGTGATTCATACTGGAAGGCTTGGTTAAGTAAATTTTAGAAAAGTTTTAAACAAGATAAATAATGCATTACAGTCACCTTAAAATAGCATAAATACAAAGTCTGCAAAAAGAGCCCAAGGCAAGCTGTTACCAGGTGGTCACCAGCAAGGCCATGCTATTCTCTCCTGAAAATCCATAATGTACCTTGGTGTTTGTTGCCACTGGTGGATTTTGTTTTGTGTGATTCTCACCCTCTCCCTGTCTCCCAGTCTCTCTGCCTGGCCCGTGTATCTGGAGATTTTCTCAGCAGACACTACAGAATTTCTCTTCATTCCAAGTACTTTTTATGTGGCTACAATGAACATAAATGGGAACTGCTAAGGTATGGAAGGGCAGGCTCTAGTTTTGGCTTTGAAAGAAAAACATAAAGAAACTGAGAATATGCTGAAAAAAGGTAGAGGAAAAATGACTTGTTTGGGTGGGGGAAGCACAAACAGAAAAAAGTGAGACAAGATGTTGGTGCCTGACTCTCTTGGTAAAGTATGGACCCAAAGAACCTCCTGTTCTCAGTATGTTTCCCCTGCAGGGCCGGAGGGACAAGGCAGCTCTGCCACAGGTAGCTCTCAGGAAGCAGCCTGGGAAGTGCCGCTGGCACCCGTCAGACTGGGATCGTTACCTCAGTTGCTTACTATCACTTCTCTACTGCTTCAGGAGCTGGCTGGACCATGAGACTACACAGTGTGACTCGAAGTTGCCTGGCTTACCAGCTAGGGAAAATATGAGTTAGGGCACGCTGCGTTATGCAGTGCTTTACACATGAAATACATCATGGGCTGATGTATAGCTTTTCTCATCTGACGCCAATAAGGAGTGGAATGTACTTAAATGTTATGACAGCTAGCTACAAAGCACTAACATTCTAAAAAAAAAAAAAAAAAGAACAAAAACAGTCTGAAGATACATCTTTATAATGGTTTTATATTGTTGTATATAAAAATCAAATCATCTCTGTGGACAAAAAAAAAAAATAAATCACTTAAACATTTTAATGCAACGAATTTAAAGAAAGCCAAAATCGATAATCCAGCAGAGGAAAAAAATGACATAGATGTGGAGAATAAGTAAACATAATATTGACATGAAGGAGGAAATGTTCCCCATAGAGGTAATGTTAGTTCTTGTCTTGCACTCTGTTCATTAATCTGATGTGAAGCTGTTTAATAGTGTTATGATTTCTTCTTTAAGACTAAGTTGCAGATTTGAATAGCAAAGATACAGAGTATTTTTCCCCCTCATAGTTGTTTTGGACATTCTCCCCACAACTACTTTGCAGTATTTTGCACTAACCAAGGGTGAAGGTAAAAATGCACAATATTCTTCCTGAAAAAACAGGATGTAGCAATACATCGTTGGCACAGACACACATGCAAAGGATTAAAATATGAAGTCGTAAATGTATTGTGGTATACCTGAATACATGATACACAATAACAGAAAAGGTTTTCTTCCCACCTTGCTTCTGAGCCCTTCCTTGGCTGAATGGTTGGAAGATGACAGCATTTTGATGAGCATATAGCAATAGCTTGCATTTGCATAAGCTGTATTTGAAGTGCGTTATTTAATTTGTATTAAACTGAATATTAGCAGTGAACTTAATTTTCTTGCTAAAGGATAGCCCAGTTTTTAATTTCTGACTTGCTCTTGACTGACACATTACAATAACTTTCAGATGCTGAGAAGAATAGTGACTGGGGCTAAGACTTCCAGTGGTATCACACGGCCAGCCTTGCTCCAGAATTGCAAGGCACAGTATCAGTTCACCATTTATTTTTTCTTACTGCTTTCTGCTGGGCAAAATCGAGTGCAATGGTCAAAAGTCTGTAGGAACAACTTCCAAAGGCAAGAGCCTTCACCAGCAGAACTTTCCTATTTCAAGTGTTACCTATTTTCATCTGTTAATATACTCATCTGCGTTAAACTGATTTCTACAACAATGTTAAAGTTGTAGCATTCTGTGACATTGTGGCACTGTTTTCACTCAATAGAAATTTTTAATTAAATTAAAAGATATGTATGCCTATGTTTTTAAGAATATTTAAGTTGTTCAGTGTTAATTCAGTTGTTTTAAACAATCCCAGCAAGAAGCTGTCTCAAATGCAGTTCTGGAAATTTCAGACTAAAACCTCACTGCACAACCTATCACTGATTATGTGGAAGTTATTTCATGTGACGTACGTGAGGTCATTTGTGCAGATTCCTAAGTTTTGTCATAGCTCATGTTTTTAAGCAAATTACACTTTTGTAAACAAATTCATCCGCGTAGAAGATGTTAATGTACTGCTTGGTTTTAGAAGTATTTTTAAGCATAAAATCATTGTTCTGATTTCCTTCAAATCCAATTTTTGTTATAAATTCATTTACTTCCTCTGCTTTTGAAAATATTTGCTTGCTAATTGGCTTCCTATAGTAAGACAGCCATGGGCATGTGGATTGAGCAAATAAAATTAGATGAGAAAATTTTGAAAAGAAGTTTAATGCATGTTCTTACAAGGGAGCATAACTGCTTGCATCTGAAGTTCTAAATTCTAAGAGAAAGAGTTTATTGGCAATTCAGGGTTTGTGAGGAATATGGCCATATAGCACAGAAAAGTGGATGCAGTCTTAAAAATATTACAAAGACTAGTCAATGTTTTTCTTTAGAAAAATGCTTCAGATATTATCATTTCTCTAATCCATTATTTGAGATTCTGTGGCTAGTTGACAAAAATCTCATTTTACTTACTAATCTCAGTGGCTAACAAAGTTTGTTTAAACACCTGTACATTTCATAAAATATGTAACAAATACAAATATTCATAAGTACGAATTCCCTATACGATATTTACGAACACATAACTGCTTATTAGAAGCATAGAAGCATTTTGTAGATTGCATTGCACAGAAATTTTTGAATATTATAGTTATACTTGTCACATATGCTCTTAACATGTTCTCCATTTACGATTTTAAACAATTGCTTAAATATTAGGAAGAGCTGTGTTATAAAACTTCGGAACATTCAGACCTGGTGCTTTGTTTGGGCTCTGTTTTTGAACTCAAGTATCACTACTGCTGCTTCCGTTTAGATATTTTGTTTTCACCAAAGTAAAATGGAAGCTGTGGTTGGATGCACAAAGGTAAGTTACTTTGCTTTTGCAAATGTGATCAGCTGTTATTAGCAATTAGCTTTCAGAGGATTTTTTTAAATGCCTAACTAGCAAGGTGATATATTGTGCGTTAACGAAGGGAAATTTTTAACAAATGTAGGTCATCTTTGAACAAAATTAGCTTTCAACAAAATATGCCTGTATAGTCTCAACTTTAGGAAGCGGTCTATAGACTTTAAAACGTGGTAAGATGCTGCCCTCTTCTGCTTATTGCAAACTCAGTTTTTCTCTACAGTGTCCACAGTGCCTCTGAGCAATCTGTGACAGACACTATGTTAGATCTTCTGGTTTTTTTTAAAAAAAAAAAAGTTTGCAAGTACACTTGAAGTAAACACATACTTAATGCTGACGTTGTATGTAGGAAAAGTACGTAGGATATTTTAGTGGAAATGTCTGGTGTATTTGAGGCATTTTTTAAATTAGGTTAAATAAAGCAAAAATCCTGCTTCTCAATTCTCTTACAAATGTACTATGGAGGAATTAAAGGACACAGCTGGACTTTAACCTGTATAAGGACACTCTTCTGTTTGTCTGATAATGAATTTACCCATTATCTGTTGTGTCCTCTTGACAAACCTGTCCATTGAGAAGCAGTATACATCTGCAAAACACCGCCAAAGAGTTGAGCAGATTTGTGTTATAAATTGTAGCTTCTCTGGGTGTAGACATACTGCTTTCATTCATAGCATTAGGAGTGAGTTCTAAGGATCTGGGCTTTAAAATTTTTTTCACTGGGAGTGAGCTAGCTACTTTGATTTTCATAGGAGAAATAATAGCTTTATGGCTTATAACTGCCCTTTAGCAAGAGGATATCCTTAATAGAAATGTGCTTGTGCATTTAGTTCAACTGTCCTGTAGATAATATATCAGACATTGGAAACTATAGGAATGAAGGCAAGAGAAGTGATGAAATAAATTCATTTGTTACTTTGTCTCTGCATTGCAAATTTGGGAATTTGAATCTCTTAGCAGTTCTGCAATTCAGATATAGTTCTAATAAGGATCTCCGTTGACTATGATGTAATGGACATGGATATATATTGCATCATGAAAGTGCATTTTGATGCATTTCAGTTATTAGAAATGCATTTTTTTAGAAGAAAACCTTTTCAGAACAAACCTCAAAATAACATTCTGACATTGGCAAAGACTATTTCACTACCTACCTTCAGCGATGCTTCACATTGCAAAAATTAAAATTCTTTCCCAGGAGACAGAGAATCTGTTTTTATTATATTTTTGCTATTGCTTATCAAGTTACATTGTTTTAATCTTAACCGTATATCTAACTAAGCTTATGAGAAAGCAGTTGCTGCAGAAAATAATCAAATTGTTTAAATCCATCTTTAAATCTAACACCACGTTTTCTTCTGCGGTACTTCCAACAGAACAGTTATGATTCACAATCCAGTCAGCGTGGCTTTTTGTAAACATAGTCTTTCCACATATTCTGTGACATTTCTGTAATGAATCATCAGGCATGAAAAATGTACGTAGACTAACACTGGGAGAAGTCACTGAAGTAATAGGTTATTGTCGTGATTGCCATAAAATAGAGCTGGTTAAAGATGACTGTGATTCAGTATGTATGCTGACAAGTACATATATTATCATATGTCATTTCCAGGATGTTGACTCATTAACCTGTGGAAATCCATCAGAAGTGTAATACTTATGGCTTGATTGAAATTTAGTTATACAAGCATTTGTTCAGTGACTATTACTGTCATAACAGTGCTTCTTTGACCAGTACTCTAGTAAGCACGTCTGTTCCAGTTTTCAACATTACTTAAAAGCTGATGCAACCTCAATTTTAAATCAAGTAGTCCCTTCCAGGCTAACAAAAGCATTTTGGCAGCCGTAGCTGCCAGCACTGAATTGCAAGCAAGTATGAGAGAAGTGGTAAAGGACAGGTGCTTACAATGATGAAATTCTTCTTTTGTGAAAGAATGAGAATTCTTCACAACTTGTTTGCTTGGTACTGAAATGGTGTCTTTTCATATCTATGATTTAATGAGCAATTACCTTGAAAATGACTGATTTTTGGATGGTGTGTTTGGTGTTCCAATAAATGTTTTTCAAATGGTCAATTTACAACCAGCTTAGTTGGAATTAAGTATAATTTTGAGTTGTGAAATTGTGTTCTGCCATTAATGAAAAATTGATGTTGTTGCTGTTGTTATCTCAACAAAAGAGGAAATATTTTCCACTTAATGCTGCGGCTTCATCCTTGGAAATCACAGACCAAAGTAGAGAGTGATACAGCTGATGGCAGACTGAAAAGAAAAAGCAGTGCTGTTAGCAGATAATATTGTCTTTGCTAACTGTTGCTAACCTAGCCTGAATTGGTCACAACATAGCAGATTTTCACAGCCAATGTATATATTTATATATAAAAGTAACATTTTTTTAAAAAAGTGTTTCTTCCTATGAGTTAAATAAGCAGTGATTTGTTGCACTGTGGTTATATGTTGTCCTTACGAATCAAGAATAATGGTGTCAATATGTACCCACTCAGCCAGTAAAGAGCAGGCAAAGTATAGAGTCAGAACAGAAACAGGCATCAAGGAACAAGTGGTGTGAAATATTCTCTGGTCTCTACTTAGGTAAGAAAGTTGGGGCGGGGAG
>NW_009622476.1:55233-65221 GCF_000690535.1 Cariama cristata | reverse complement strand
GGGAGGGAAGATCTTTTCAGAGTACTCCAGTGCCTACTGACAACTGCTTTGCACAGTAATTTAATGTCATTTATCATTTGCTGCTTTTAACAGTTCTCTAGGTACTGTTACTTAATAAAATCAGTATGAGCAGTGAAAACACCATAGTAGAAGAGTATTTGCTCGTAGAACTGTACCTCTTGCTATGTAGAAATGCTGGTCTTTTTTTGTCCAGCTTTTATTGTACTACATATTAATCCATTATAATTTAATGCACTAAAAAGGGAGATAAGAGTTAAAGGTAGTGTAATATCAAAACAAAAGTACAAAATCAAAAAACACCTTCTTGTTTTAGTGGTCAGTTGTTAATCCTGTGATAGTGGTTTCAAGCAAACCCTTAGTGAGCTTAAATAGCTTGAAGGGGAGGAAATAGGTGCTTTGAATAGTGTAGTACCTTTCTTTCCTCTCATGGATTATTTGCAGGACAGTGCCTGACAGAGACACTTGTTATTGCCAATTCCATTGAGCGTTTTCACACTGTAGTAACTGCTAGTCTTTCTACATGTGAGCTTATAAATACAAAATAAAATGTCGTGGGTAAAATCTACAGGATGTTGGAAATCATATTCAAGGTTAGAGGCTCTATTCAAACTGTGAAGTCTGCAGAAATTTCAAAAATATTCTGTTTTTTTTTTTTTTTTTCTCCTACAGCCAAAGAAATAATTCCTTACTGAAATGTCCCCTCCTACATGCTTTTCCATGTTAATTATCCCTTCCTCCTTTAGCTGTGGTCTCAGGACTTTTATTTGTGACCCATATAATGTTACTAAGATGTATGCCAGTTAAATTGATGCCATGTTTGTGTTCAGAATGTTTAGTCTGTGTTCTAGTAATGATAGGTGGAAATGGAAAGGTCTCTTCTGATATTAGAAATCCATTAAGAGGTGGAAATACTACTTTGGTGGTGTTGGATTCCTGTAATGCAAGAGAAGATAATATGAGCAGAGTACGTGCAATGATGACTAAACTTGGTGATGATATTTCTTGTGGGTATATGCTACTGACAATACAGATGCATCTTAAACATATATGCAGATATATAATACATTTACCTTTTGTTGTTTAAGTAACTTGCTGAAGTAGGACACTGGTTGTAAATTTAGATACTAGAAAGCTGAGATATAAAGTAGCTAAATTAGCAGTAAGATAAATTGAAACAACACTGATTTGATTGTAGCTAGAGTAGTAGAATAGTAGCAGGATAGAAAAAAGAAATTTGAAAATATACAAGGCCATATTTCATTTATTTATAAAATGCTTATGAAGTTTCAGAAATGTAGTGAACTCTGCACTACTGAAGTTGTGTCTACAGATGCTTCAGAACCTGAATTCTAGCTCTAGACCAACAAACCTTTGCTAAACTTTGAACTTGTTTATCAGTTGTATTACAGGACTAGATAAATGAATTTCTGAGTTTCAGTGTTTATAGTGGGCCAGCTTATGGACTACTGTTTATAGTCTACTGGTATTCTGGAGATATGAATTTATGGAATTGCTGTTTTTACTTGGATTTTACTGTTTGCTTAGAAGTTCTTAGAGAGGAAAAAGTATTTAAAAAAAAAAAAAGACAAATGAAAATTTGAATGTATGTTACTCTTTGGAAATATACTATTCGTATAGCTATCACAAACTTCCCATTCAATGAAGGATGTTCCACAGTAATTAAGAGGCTGGCTGAATAGATACAGATGAGGACAAATCCCTTCACTACTTATTATGAAGTAGAAAACACCATAACTGACAAGTATATTAGGGGAAAAAATTGTCATCAGTTTTTGTATGTACAGTAGCCAAAAAAAGGTTGCTATAGTGGGATTGATAGAACAGTCCTTGTTTACTAGCATGGAAGTCTAACTCTGACTTTTGTAAAGCTATAAGTTAAAAAATTGAAAGATGAAATAACAAGTAGATTGCTTATAGGTTTAGATATGTACTCAACAATTGCTCAATGGGAAATTGAAACAAAGATCAATGTGATGCAGCATAGAGCTATAGACTTCAGTGTGGATCACCAGTCAATGAACTCAACAATAGGAAAAGATATTTATGTTGGTAGCTCTAGAATACCAGAAACTTAATTATGTCCAGAGCAGGTAAGAGGGCTTCTATCACAGAAGTCAGAAATAGGCAGATGTTTCTTATCTTGCTGCTAGGTCTTAATCGCTTTTAATTCTATTCTCTGCTCCCCTGTAAGGGAGCACAGAGAGAATACTAAACTCAGTCTGAACATTTCACTTTCATTCTCTGTATATAATGACAAAAATCTCAGATCTTGTTTCCTGCAGAAGTTAGTCTTGAATATCTGTTAGGGGACAGCAACATTTCACTCCAAGATTTTTATGAACTCTTCAGCCCTGATGTGCCTATTCTGCATTCAGATCAGTTGTCAGAAAATGTCAACTGAGCCTTTCCCTTTTCAGGTGACAGCCAGGGACTGCAAGGATCACCACTGCTGGGAAACTTTCCTGTCCTTGCTGGGTGGGCAGCATTTAATACCACTGCTACCTTAACTAAAGCCAAGTGCCAGCTTGTGTTTTAAAATGATAGACATTAGATAAATGTGCTATAAATTTCAAATGTATTTCCGTATATAGCTTCAAACATGTCTAAGCTGTTTACATTTGTGGTTTTGACCACAATTTCTTAACCACAATTTCATGACCACAATTTCATTTCTATATGCAATTTGGGAAATGGCTGTGTATGGGATGTAGCTTGCAGTTTAGCCTGTTGCTGTATCACCACTGGGGACTGTGGGATGGTCAGATCCAATGAAGTGTCAACCTCTCCAAGGCTACCTTTGGGGACAGCTCTCATTTAAAAAGAAGCCAGCTTTACTGCAGAAGCCAGCTCAGTATTTCTGCAGGGTTTTGCGCAATACTGTGGGAAGATACTGGGTCTAGTAAGTGTGGACTGTGAATAATGCACAGTATAAATACTCTTAAGATCCATCTGTTGTCTTAGTTGATAAGGTAGTTATGAGGAAATATTACATTGTGTGAATATATTCAGATATTGCAGTAAGGACAACTATACAAGTACATAGATAAGTAAAAACTACAAGTCTGTGAAGGCAACAGCACAAATTTGGCAAAGCATGTGAACAATATAATAGCAAGCGTAAAAGTAATCCCAGTGTTGGTCAGTGAAGTTATTCAAATGTTTAACCTAAGCATACCTGTAAGTGATTTGCTTTTTCTTAATCTTTAATAATTCACACTTATGAGGACCATCCAGGGATGAAACGTACCTCAGTAACACTACCATTTCTCTTTCCCAGACACCTCAGGAATATCACCATCTTGGTGGAACAGGTCTGTGAAAGACCATTAGAATTTAAGGAGCGGATACTAAAACTGCCCAGCTATGAACTCAATGAATTAAACTGGTTGATAGTGTTCTAGTGGCACTTAGAATCGCCACTGAAAACAAGACATTGTTCTGGCAATAAGACTGATAGAAAGATAACATCTCAACCAGCTGTTTGCTTGTCGGTGAGGCTCATAGTGGTGACTTTTTAGATTCTGGAATTGAATTCAGGGATGAAATTAATCAAAGTAAATCATCAGTATTTTGAATGCTTATGCTGTCGTCAAGTGTCTATTGGGACACAATCAAAGTAAATCATCAGTATTTTGAATGATTATGCTCTCGTCAAGTGTCTATTGGGACATGGTTGTCTTTTCCAAGACCTCTAAGGGAAGCAAATAAAATGTATCAGTACAGTTTGCGCCTGTGGCTACATCGTACTATGAACACTCAGGGGATGTTTCAGGACGTAACCACAGAAAACATGCAGCACTTGCCAAAGCAGTGCTAGCAGTCTGCCAGAGAGTATGCACCCCCAAATATGGTGGCTACATCGTACTATGAACACTCAGGGCATGTTTCAGGACGTAACCACAGAAAACACGCAGCACTTGCCAAAGCAGTGCTAGCAGTTTGCCAGAGAGTGTGCACCCCCAAATATATTGGTGAGAGTAAGAAGAGGCTAATATTTCTGAGTAACGAAAGACACAATAGTTTTAATAACCATATTGAGGTTTAGTATCTCTGAGACTTTACCACATATAGTGTATTTTTGTTGCTATTTTTGGTTATTTTTGCTAAGGTCAAATACATCACTGTATATTTACGATGCAAAGCAGAAAAATTGCTTGCTTGGGTAAAACTTGAGAAGCTAAAATATTTGCAAATATGAAAAGATTGTTTATTTTATTCTAAGTAAATATAAAGGGTTAGCTATCTGAATATCAGCAGTAAATTTCCTTGAACTTCATACTGTAGAACAGTGAAAGAAACATAGGAAAATTATGCAGAAGAGGGAAAAACAAAGCCAAATCAAACCATACTTTCTTTTCTTCATGCTGCTAGCTAAATTCATGGTTAAATCCTGCGTGAACTACTTGGATTTGTTGCTTGAGATGCAAAAAGTAGTTTTCACCCTAGAGCAAGGAGATGAGTGTGGGTATAAAACTGAAATTTATAAAATTATGGGTGTCTAAGAAAAGGTGAAAAGAATTATGGACATTAAATGAAACCAGCAAGCATTGTGTCCAGGCCAAGTAAAAGGAAATCAATCTGTGCAGAAGGCATTAGTAAAACCACAGAACGCGTTTTCTTATTTTTAAAGTTTAAGTGATCTTCGCACCAATGCCTGCTTTATACTGAGGCAAAGTATTTCTTAAAAACCAAAAAAGTGATAACATGCGAAAAAAAGTTTTATCATTTCAGAGCACAAAATTCTACCAAGGCCAAAATAGAACATGGATACAAATACTATAGAGTTGCAGAGAAGAGTATTCTCTGTTCAAAGCTGTAGTAGTTTAAGAAACATTAATTGCCATTTCTTTGAATCTTGCATACATTTAAAAGACATTTAAATATTTCATATATTTACATTGTTCCTTTATTATTCCAGCTGCATAAATATGACAGTACTGGTTAAAATTGACACAGATTTTATTTGAGAAGATGCATCACTGAAAAAAAATTGAACTTTTATCTTTCCACTAGAATCTCTGGGTATAAATCTTAGTTCTTAGGTGAGAGAAAACATTAATGAACCAAATCCATGCAGATAACTTGTTGTTTTCTTCTATATAAGACTTTTTCCTTTGGTTTCATATATTGGGGGCATCAAATGAACTGCAGGTTAAATAAAGCTGATGTCTACTTGAGGTGTGTTAGCCTTGACTAGCTGCCAGACATCCACCAGGCTGCTTGCTCATTCCCTCTCCTCAATAGGACAGGAGGAGACAATAAGATGGAAAAAAAGTTCATGGGTAGAAATAAAGACAGAGATCAGTTCCCAATCACTGTCACAGGCAAAACAGACTCAACTTGTGGAAAATTAATTTGTTGCCAGT
This sequence comes from Cariama cristata, assembly GCF_000690535.1. Lineage (NCBI taxonomy): Eukaryota > Metazoa > Chordata > Aves > Cariamiformes > Cariamidae > Cariama > Cariama cristata. The sequence goes on along the minus strand of NW_009622476.1, from coordinate 59,813 downwards.
TACGATGGTGAGAAACAGACAAATATTCTCTGTATAAATTTGAACTGCGTACAACAATTGCATATAGATGTACATATGAATGTGGAAATTATGCTTTAAAAGCAGAGCAAATGTGTGTATTTTCCTTTCATTAGGAGACTTGGGCAATTGATTTGTAATTTAATCTTAATTTTAGATGTCTTAGTGTGAAATACATCATTTCATACTAAAATCACTAGTCACAATGACACCAGCCTTTCTAGAGCCTCCCTTCCCCCATGAGTGCTTGTGCATACTCTCTGTTGGTGAAAATGTACCTAACAGATTTAATTCAGTGCTCCTGCACACAACACATATTAAGCTATAGAAGAGCTACATGCATCACAGAAGTTTTCCAATAAATATGCCAAGTCTGTCCCTTCAAATAAAAGCGTTTAGATGAACCCTTTTCTGAAAAGTGTTTCTTACCTCCATGTATTAACATTAGCTCCAGTTATTAACATCCTTATTTCAAATAAATCCAAATCATATCTTTAAAATTTTGAAATGGTCTTTGAAGTCCAAACATAGAACACTTAAAATTTTGCTTGACGTGTTTTGGAAATACTTTGCCATTTAAAACCCTAGTATTGGTACAGACAGGTTAAAGATGTTTTGAATTACAGATTTAAGAAGGGATGTGAAATAGGTTTACAAGCAAAAGGAAGGTTACAATCAAACTACTGTTTTTTAAGGTTTAAAAAAAAATAAAGAATTTAAGGATAATTTAATAGTTAATTTAAGGATACCAAAAAAGAAGTGAAATAAAGTACAAAGATCAGCAAACAAATGAAAACCAAACTGCTTAAATCTCCTGGCAACATAAACAATTAAGCTATGAAAAAGTACTGCCAAATTTAACAAGTTCTCAAAAATACAAAATTCCCAACATATTCCAATCAGAATATATTTATACTAGCATAGTTGTGTCAGCCTGTTCCCTGTATAGTTTCCTAAAGAGAAAACAAATCTTGATCATCAAGACTTTGATAGTGGTTTACCACAAAAAATATTTTGTATTTAAACCAATGTTACACCCAAGATTCTTTGAAATTTCAAACTGGCTCTGGGCAATGTATTGTTTTGTGATATGGCTCGTTGAGATGTGTCAGGTCCATTCATATCTTATGGTGAATCATGTTACTGAAAAGACATGATAAATGTGTTTCAATATAAATAAATTTTACATTTTGAAGGTGGGGAAGTGAGTTTTGGTTTGTGCTCTATAAATGTATTTTAAAGTGAGTTAAAAGAGGCTAAAGAAGACAAAGAAAAAAATGTCAGAATTTTTGATGTAATAGAAAGTTGATGCTGCCTCCCTTAGCTGGTAAACTGACATAAAACTTACTGTTACTATTTTGTAGGCATTTTCAATTCCATAAAATTGTGAAGTGACAATTTCATTTTAGTATTTAATTGATTGTAATGAAGTTCTCACAAAGCATATAATTATGGAATAACCCCAAACTTAAAATACAATTTTTCATTTTGAATGGTAATTGAAGGTACTTGACAATTCTGAAAGTTGGGCGATATTATCAGAAAGAAATGCCAGCAAGAAAAGCTATGCTGGGCCTAAGAAATTCTTAATGTGATATAGGGTGAGATTTCCAAACACCTCTAACAAATTACCTGGTTTGCAAAAGCAAACTTAAATAGTTAGAATAAATAACATGTCGTAAAGGGAGGTAGCAAGTAGGAAAGCTGGGTGACATAAAATTGTAAAGAGTGGGTCACTGAGACATATTCAGTTCCAGGAAATCTAGGTGCAGGAAGGAATCTCACTGCTGATGTATTGCTCTTTTTGGTTTTGTTTACATCCTGACTTTTAATCTTATCCATTTAATGTAGGATTATCTTTGCAAGTTTCTTCAGGTTCAAATGGAATTTTTGATGGAACTTGGAAGATGAACAACACTTAAAGTGAGCAAATTGGCATGAATATATGTTCATGTATCTGCTGTTCAGAATTTTATACATAATTAGTAGCAATATTTAAGCAGTATGGTTTATCTGTAAACAGTGGGGGGGAAATCAGAACTTGATTGAATAGCAATGTGCAATTATAAAGTCTCTTTAAGTAACTAAGTAAGCATCATTTATTTGACAAATTGTCTACTAAACCATGATTTTTGCCCCCTCCTTTAAATATCTATGTTTAGAGGTGTTTCAAGGATCTGTGAAAAATTGAGGCAGAAAGGGCAGATTTAGCTCACTAGGTGGGGACAGATGATGCAAGGGTAGTGGAATAGCTGAACCCTTTTTGTGATTATGGGTATGCACCTTGCTCCGAAACCTGTGAAAGGAAAGAATACAATGCCAATTTTTTTCAGGCTCTCTTTTCCCTCCCTTGTGTCCTCTAGGTGTGTCTATGAAATCTTTAAAATCAAAGGAAAGTAGCAACTCTCAGTAGCACCTGTACCCTTTGCTTCCCCACTGTTTAACCAGACAGTGAATTTCTTGAACAGTAACATGTCTTAAATAGTTTTTATTTACATCACTGATGTAGCTGAAGAGATTGACTTAAGGTGTAATTTAAGGCTGGAACAACTTAGGTTTGCACATATTTTAGCAATAGTATATTAAATGGAGTAGTAGTGGTACGATGTGGTACAGAATGACTGGGGTAACGTGTGCAGTTGTGCATTGGCTTTTTTTCAGCGTTTTGTTCTAATGAAAGAGTTTTGTTCTTGGAAGCTATGTCACTAAAGCAGTATGTTCAAAGCTTGGTATGGATGATTTTTCTTCCTTAGCATTCCTCAATAAATACTGCTAAAAAGGCTTAAGAACAAAGGGAGGGTTGCAGGAAATTATCCAGGCCACCTCCTTTGTTTTCCTTTCCTCTTGTCAGAGGGTGAGAGAATACAAAGCATTATTATGTTATCTCGCTGTTCATTATGAACATATGAATGGAGTAATTTCCTTATTCACACATCTTTACAAATTGCTAGCTTAACTTCCTGTCATTTAAAACTACAAATGTGTTTAATAAAGAAAGTAATAGATTCATAACAACTATTACAGGCATTAGGGTAATATGAAAAACTCATTGGCTTAATTAAAAGCTGATTACTTTACAAGTAAAGGTCTAGGTTGCATCAACTGGAAAGTACAAGGAGAAAAAGTACCCAGCAACTTCACAACATGAATTATAGTTTTAGAAAGGTAAGAAAGCTGTTACTATTTTTAGTTTAGTCTTACAGTTAGGGTGTTTTGGCTTTACCTTATTTTCCTTCCTTCAAACAAACAAACAAAACAAAAACAAACCAGTAAAACCACACAAAAACCCACCCCTAGGAAAGGATGAATCTTCAAAGCACTAAGCACTCCCAATGTCAATCCTGCAAAACAACGAAGCATACACCTGATCTTAAGCACTTACATAGACCCATCAAAATCAGTAGAATTAAGTGCTCAAAAAGAAAGCATCTGTTTAAGTGCTTGGCTGATCTGGGCTACAATTAAAGATTTAGCTCTGCAAGCATAGGTATAAACTTAAAAGTTATATGTATTATATTAGTCTTCTAGGAGCCATAAAATTAATGAAAATTTGCCTTAGACTGAAATTTTATTAGGTTGTAGTCAAATGATGACAGATCCCAGTGGCACAGTTGCTTGAGGTCATTTTCCAACACTTCTTCGCTAGGGGCAATTCAGCCTAGAAAGGATTATACAGATTTTATAGAGACAGCATGTCTTACAGGACATATTTGCTGAGCAGTGCCATTCTACCTATAAAAGATAATACCAAGGGGATCAAGACCTCTTTGAGATGACTTTGTTTATTTACTTTCCTGTAGAGGAGGTGTCATTAAGAGTTCATGTTCAATAAGAGTGTACAAGTTGTTTTGGGTTATGAACACAGATTTGCACTGGAATCTGGATATTTTTTTTTCTTCCTCACAGGTTCAGTATTCTAGAAGTTTGTTGTTGGGTCATTGTGGGTATTCTCTTGCTAAGGATGTTGTTATAAGAATTGCATAATTCCGAATTAGAGAGTAACTTTTCTTGCAAATTAGGGACAAGGCAGACCATGCTGTATAACAAATGTATAACTGTAACTGTTCAACTGATGTGTGTTACTTTTGTAGATGTAAGGGCTACATGTGAGTGTTTCTGCTTCCTCTTAAAATAAACTGTAACAGGTTAAATCACCTTCAGTAGTGGCTTACATTACATATTATATTTTACATTAAAATGGACTATGATCATTCATGGTGTTAATATGGAACTGTGTTAGCTAGTGAGTCCAGGAAATAACTTTTTGAAAGGTTTCAGCTTTCCTGGTAAAGCATTTAAAACACCTATTTCAAGCACAGAGTTCCTTTCTGTAATTATTGCATGTTCAGGCCATGACTCGTTCTTGGAACCTCATAGCTCTCGGGGAGCCTTTCACTGAAGCAATTAGTGAGCAACCAAGAAGGATAAGGAAAGTCGTAGGCACCTCAGTCTGGTTGATGCTTTGACTTTTATATTAAAAGAAAGAATTCTTTTGAAGATTCTTAGCAGTCAAATACTCTTCACAAGGCTGAAAGTATTTCCTTCCTTCTGCAGAGAAGAAA
>NW_009622476.1:48003-55155 GCF_000690535.1 Cariama cristata | reverse complement strand
GGTGATATTGCAGGATATGTCAGGTGCTCTGTGGCAGAAGGCTACTGATTGATTGTTAGGTGAGAATAAAACCCTCCTGCACCCCTAAAATCCACTTAAACTGAATGTTTTTGTACATGTTCTGAATAAATGAGAATGAAATTTTACCACCATTCAGAATATTGAGTTACAGTACTAGATACCTAAGGTATCACCAAAGGTTGTATTTAAGCCATCAAAACCAGCATAATTCAATATTTAGAGTCTTCTGAGTAATTTTTTTTTTTTCCCCTGCCATTCCCTGCCTATGCAAAGTTGTTTAGATGACCTATTAAATGCCACACACACACACATTGGCTTTGATATACAACTACTTCTTTTCCCTGGTAGTTATACCATTATAAGGTAGTTATAAGGTGGTATACTGACTGCAAAAAATGTGATGCCTGGATTCAGGGAAAAAAGTTGTATTTATAACTTGGATAAACATATATTGAACACTGTTAATGTACTATGATTTAACTACTACTTAGTAGAACACTGGTTTAATATTACATCAATTTTCAGAGGGGAAAAAGAAATACTCTCAAAACAACAACAAAAAAAAAAGAACGTAGCATACACCTCAGGCAGTCAAAGTTCCTTTTTTACCAGACAAGTTCTTTAGTGTTCACACTCAAAACAAAGTTAAACAGTTCTTTGATTGAATTTATCAATTATAAGCTGTTACTGTATTGTACTGTAGATTTCCATGAATGCAGTTCAGGAATACATCACATTTTTGAATGCACTTGCAGCATCTACCAGCACAGTCATATGGAAATAATGGTGAAAAATACCTTGATAGGTCATTGTGATGAATTGTAAGGTATGTATGTTAATAGAGAATGCACCTTCTTTTCTGTCTACATGCCAGCCGGACTTCTTTTGAGTAACTTGAGAATTACTTACGGCAACACGTACAGATTTTTAAGGAAACATGTATGAACATTTATTTTCTGTACTCTATTAACAAACAGACTTTTTAAATTCAGAATAATTTCTATTTTAAGCTAAAAAACAACCAAGAGGACAAAGGAAACACAGAGAAAATAAGTGCTGAAGACTGAATAAACAGAACATCTTTAGAAACGTTCACTCATTTTTGTTTTTTCTTTTGTGTCGTGTTTTTGTTTGTTTTTTTTTTTCCTTCTGTGTAGGAAGATGCCAGCTGGTTGGTGTGGTGGTGGCCTTCAAACAGCCATGGCATGAGAGTCAGATCTGGTAAACTGGCTTTCCCCTGACTGGTGTTACTGGTTTCTGTAACTGACCCCGGCAGCAAACAGTAAAAGTTGAAGGGCAGAGTTCAGATGATGTGAAACTCCATCTAAGGGCTAGTTTCTTAAGAATGCACTACCACTTTGTCAGAAGGTGCTGGGTATGGCAAAACTGATGCAATGACTGTCATGTCACTGTGCTAAGAGAGCTCTCTGAGAGATATTCCCTAGGAAAAACAGCCACTAGAGAAATGAATGGAATGTTCTTGGCTGGCAGGATAATAGTTTCTGCTGCTTGCTCTAGGTTGTTTCTTTCTCTTCCACGTGGGAGTGTGCATTCTCATTTTAAGAAACTTTGAGGATTACCACACGTAGTTTTCTACTGTACAGGCAACCATCATTGTTGAAATCCTCATAAGCAAGGAAACAGAAGTTTAAGGCAGGTAATGGATAACGGGCAAAACATGCATGGGAGTTCCACAAATTACTCTCCTGTAGCTACTGTGATCTTAAACTTTGCCTACTCTTTCTCCTCTCTCCTCCTGTAAAGCACAGCTTTCTAACACCATTATTAGCATTCAACAAACTGCCTTTTCACAAATCAACTGAGCAAAATGTCCACAAGTGCAAAAATTTTATCATAAAACCTCAGCAAAGCATAGAAATAAAAAGTTCCTTTTACTACACTTGACCCTTTCTTCCGGAGAAGCTTTTTCCTTTTGTTTTATGTCCGGGAAATTTCCCTTCTAGTGCTTTCTCCAGTTCTCAGTTGATCTGGATAATTTTGCAGGTCTGGTTTTGGTGAATTTTTTGGTGAATTGTCTCTCTAAGAGAGTGCTCAGATATTATAGTAATATAAGATTACGATCTTGTATAGATTAAGATGCTGATTATAAGATAATTAATTATTTCCACATTTTAAACCTGAGATTCAAACTCTGCACTTCATAAAGATTTGAATCCATGCCTGTTTTGATTTTGCAAATATATCTGTTTGAAGGACTACTAGCAGTATCAGTCGAAATGGACTGAATAGAATGAGTAGGAATAAGTCAAACTCGCAACTGCAGCCCGTGGCTGTGTCATTTCCCTTTACTAATTCACCTTTCACTTAAATGGAGTAATAACAACTTATGCTGGTGATGTGGCAACCCAAAAATGGGGAAAATGTTCTTCTCTTTTGAAAAGCAATAGGAAATATTACTAGTGCGGTAACAGAAAAGGATTTCCCATGGTTTATTTTTTGTATGGATTAAAGAACTCTGGTAGAATGTCTTCTTGAACATGGTGTTTTATATAATGAATGCCTACTATTTACTAGTAGTATTAACAGCAGTACTTAAAATTTTGTTGTCAAAGACTGTTAACACAGTTGTAGGTATTCTGTGAACACCTGAAATATTCATTATTCCATCTCTTAATATATATAGTTCATAGGAGCTTACATAAGCTGACATTATAATCAGTGTCCATAATCTGTGATAACTCGGAAAACATTACTATTTTGTGTAGAAACAAAATGCAATTACAAAACTTGTAATTATGGAGCAATCCACATCAACTTGCATTATTCAGAGGCTCTTGCTGTTGGTCTTCTGTTGACTTTTTTATTTTATGATTTTAATTTTTCCTTCCCTGACATGTAAATAACTACAGTCTAGAAAAGTCTCTTGTTAGGCAAATAGTTGCTAACATTATATGAAGAGTCATTTTTAAACCCTGGCCTCTATTCGACATAAAATGCAGGAATGAAGTTAGTACTTCTGACAAAGCCCTTGCTTGTCTTCTCTACTGTTCTTTATTCTAACGGACTATGAGTAATACATACAGCTCTTATACCTGTCGTAATGACAGCTGCCTGTCTGCTGCTTTTTGGAGTGCGCAGGTTGAGGGAGGCAGGTCAGATATTAAGTGTGGCCAAATAATATGCAAGATGGCAGCTACTGGACAAGTTCTTTAAAAAAAAAGATCCACCGGAGGGTACTAAATAATCAAATCCATTGAATCCAGGGAAGGGTCGTACATATTTGGTATGTTCTTTGTCTTTCCTAAATGCCCATCTATGGCTGCCTGTTAGAGACAGAAAGACACAAAGCCTTGGTCTGGTCCAGGAACACTATTCCTATGTTCATACACTGGATTCCATAGATTGTAATTTCATGGCTCTTACATTAACAGGAAAATCTTTTGTAGCCTAAAATCTTGCATCTATTTCAAGATAAGATTTCTGGGCAGAGGATATTCTTTCTTTTCTTTGGGTAGTCTTTCCCCATAAACAATTTTATTTGGAAAAGAGAACAAAGGCTTTCAGGTAAAAAAAATAGAACAAGCTTTCAGATGAAGTCTTTCTTCAGATCTTGAATAAAAGCAGCAAACTTCAAAGACGAATATAAGTTGAATTTAGCTGTATTAGATTATAAATGATTTAGCCTTACAAACTTTAGTAGGTCATTTAAAGAACAATATCTACCTCTGTTGTTTGTAAAAGAATCTTAAAAATCTTTTAGTATTTTTGTGATTATAGACTAGTTAAGATTTCTTCAATTTTTATTCTACAGATAGAGTTTGTTTAAAAGTTTCATGAAAAAGATAAGAATAGCTACAACTAAACAAAAGTATTTAAAATAGCTGACTGTTTCATTCCAAGAACAGAGGATTGCAGGAGTTACAAAAGGTTGTTAATGTCTGTCACTAGAATGCCACAATCTTGAAGATGATGCATGACAGATGGATACTACTTCCGCTAAAACTGCAAGAATATCTTTGGTCTCCAAGATAAATCTGATTGTTCATTGGCATAACAAAATATTAATACTGCCCTATTAGTGTCATTGAAGGAGGAATAGCAGTCTGGTTCTTGAATGCCTTTAAAAATGCTTTATAAAAATTTATGTGAAAAGGAATTTTGTTTGTTTTTCTAAGCAGTTACGGGTAAGACAAAAGTATATTTTTGCTCTTCTTTTCTGATGGTCTACCTTCTTCCAACCTTTCTACAAAGTTAAATGTGATTGTCACTGATTTTAATACAATATGGGTTAAACTTCCTAATTAATATTACCTTTATGTTTATGTAGACTTCAAAAATAATTTTAAATAATCCATTGTAAAGGATTATGTTTAAATGCCTGACTTTCCATGTTTTATTGTAAAAGTAATAAAATCTTTGTTGGACACTTCATAGTCCACAGAAAAAAAATTAAGAACAGAGAAAAAAGATTGTTAGATCCAGGCGACAGTGTCCGCTGGACACTTATACTTCTTTAATGTATAGTAATTACTTAGGAAATTCTCAATAAAAAATCTGAAAATTCTTTTTGAAAGCAAAAGAATACTACTATTCTGCTAATATGATTCCTTTTAAGGAACTATGGCACCTCTAGAAGCTATTTCAGAGCATAGATCATGTTAAAAAATCTGTGTATATAAGCTCAATGTAATATTTATTACATTGACATCTTTGTTACTGCACAAATGAAGCCCAAAAGCTATGAATTTTAAAATTCACATGAACAATTTGCCTGACTATAAGGAGCCCAGCTATCATGTAATTATCAGGAAATAACAAGGGAATATCTCTTATTAGTTTTCTGTATCTGGTAGGGAGTCCTTCAACAAAGCTAACGTGTCTGTTCTTGTAAACTGAGCAGCATTCATGTTCAGAATTTGAAATAAATTTTGAGAATAATTCTTTGGATTTTAGTTTCAGAATTCACAACAATAAATCTAATTCTCTGTTGTACCTGTTGTGAATGCAAAGTGTCATTGCGAAGAACATAGCTCCAAATTACCTGAATAAGAAGCAGGATCCTCCTGAGTCCCAGTTCAGCATTTTATCTACTTAGACCTTATGTATGCCATCAGACATGCAAGTATGATACGTTGCACTATTTCTTAGCACAATCCTGACCCAGAATGTCTTTGAGATATGGGTGTGACTTTATTGTGAGTTGCCCAGTTATTGTCTCTCTAGATTGCTTTTACCTTAATAAAGGTCTCTGCCTATTGCAGTTTAGGTTGTAACAGTGTGTGTTGGTATTCATCTTTGCCAAAACCACATTTCTAAGCAGTTGTAGTTCCTCTATCACTGTAGCAGACTGTAGAAAACCCAAATAACTCGATTGATGTGACTTCTCCAGGGGAGATTTAATGAACTGGCCTATTCTAAATCCAAGTCTCTATGGAAGTAGATCAGTATCATTACATTTTTACCAAATTCTAGACATAAATGCTTAAAATTCAATAGATTAAACTGATATCCTTTTGGTTATCATTGCATTTCCTACGTATATATAAGCTGAATTAGAGTGGGAAGGGGGGGGGGCAAATATAAGATAAATAGTTATACAAAAAAGCCACAATCCTTTTGTCTCAGCTAAATGCCCAAAGTTTTTGATGTTAGGCACTCTGTTGCAGCTAACTGAAATCTGTGTTTAATGCCTTAGGAAATAAAATGTGTTTAAATATTATGGTGGTAAAACCTACTGGATTATTATGAGGAATAAAACAGCTATATTTTTGGCAGTAATTTTTTTTAAGAATTTCAGTAAAACTAAATGGTAATACAGAAATAATGAATGAACAAGCAGGGGTTTAATCACTGTGTAAGTTGCTAGAGTGATCTTTGAATAAGGATCGTTTCCCTAATTCAGCTGTATCAGCTATTGTAGGGGAATTACATGCAATTCTAACAGTCCTAATACTCTGCACCTTGAATATGAAATCTTCCAAGTGTCTTTACTTGCATAACCTTTTGAACAATTGGTGCTTCATGTTTCTGTCATGTTTCAACACTAAACACTAGTGGACAGTCTGAAACTGTTTCATGATCACAGAGGACTGCAGTGGTATTGCTGCTGGTCCTGAGGACCATAAGAGGTGAGGAAGGATGAGGGATCAGAGGCTGTCACAGGACAGGGCTCATGGACAGTGTGTGAAGAGTGAAAGGAGTTCAAGGAGTGAAAATTCATCCTCAGAAAATCTGAACTTTGTTTTTTACAAGTCTGTTTCTGGAGGTTTGGGGGAGCAAAAAATGTACACTGTAATTTTGCAAAGCTACATGAGCAATACAATGCCATCTGGGAAATAAAAAAGACCCACAAAACAGCAAGTGTGCCTGCAGCAACTGTTCACCCTGATCAAAGGCACTGGTGTAAAAAGGGAAGAGGGAAATGGGAAAAATCATACACTTTCTGATTTGAAAACAGCCCTGATGGCAAAGATTTCTACTCACAGTCCCGTGTGCCTTTCATATTCCCTAAGACATGAAATGGTGGCTTTATAGTGATTGGTATTGACAAGAGGGATCTATTTAAACTGAAGAGTCCGTTCACCCTGATCAAAGGCACTGGTGTAAAAAGGGAAGAGGGAAATGGGAAAAATCATACACTTTCTGATTTGAAAACAGCCCTGATGGCAAAGATTTCTACTCACAGTCCCGTGTGCCTTTCATATTCCCTAAGACATGAAATGGTGGCTTTATAGTGATTGGTATTGACAAGAGGGATCTATTTAAACTGAAGAGTCCAGAAACACAGCTGGACCCTCTGCTGTCAGAGGTCCCCGTGTACTGGGGTGGAGGAGGTGGGGTGCGGAGGAGCAGCTGAGCACTGGCTGCAACCATCTGTCTGTAAGGGGATGACACTGGGGTGGCTTGTCCCCAGGCCACCTTCGGTTCGAAGTCAGGAGCGCATACAGTGCTGAACTTCACTGAGGTTGATGTTAGGTGGATATTATCCTGTGAAGTGTGCTGGTACTCACAGGGAACTCTTTATTAGCTGGATGAAATGCTCTAAATCATGCAGTGCTGCTCAGCCCTGCCTGAACCTTTCCTGGGTGATGTTACAAGTCATTGTTGTGAACTAGATCTGTCTTTGTTGGAGAAAAAAGTTATATAAAGCGTACATTAAAAACAAACAAA
>NW_009622476.1:46514-47947 GCF_000690535.1 Cariama cristata | reverse complement strand
ACCAAAGCACCAAACCTAAGTCCTCTCTCTCCAAAAAAATCCAGAAAAAAACAAAGCTGTATTTTTGAACCATAATGTCTAGAGGAATACTGATATAACTGCAAATGTCAGTATCGGTCATTTTATACATTTATTTATTTATTTCATCTATATCTAGCTATATGGACATATGTATATGTAATATATATATATTTTCCAAGTATAAAACATCAGACATTCACCTCTTGAGAACTAGCCAGACTTCTTTCCATTTTCTACGTTATTTCCTTCTTTCTCTTTCCAGTATCTCTCTGTTTAAGCCAGCTAATCTGAACACACTCTCTTCTTATTTGATCTTGTCATTTTTACTGTGAATATTGTTGTGGTGGTTTTTTTTACATAGTTGTGTTTTTCCAACAGAGCCATCACACTGCCTTGTTTTGATAGACACCCTGTCACTCCTAAGTGTCCACCCTCTTCTATAGGCTGACGTTTCTGTGGAGCTGAATGCAAATTCATGTGTACTATCAGCATCAATGCTAAGCAAATATATATCTAAAATCTAGTTCTTTGCTGGCAGATGGTGGCAAGCAGTAGGTGCTGATAGGCACCTCTTTCTCATCATTGTGACTGGTGGCATGATGAATGTTTAGGGAGAATAGTGCACCGTAAATATCTTTCTGTTAAGCAGTTACCGGCATTGATACTGTATTATTTTGGGCAGGAAAGTAGAGGGGTTTATCTCATTTGTTATTTACTTGTTTATAGTTCTTTTGTTTCCTACCTTTATGATCTTGAGCTCAGAATCTGTTTCTCTGTGGATCTGAAAAGCAATTATCTTTGTACAACAGCTAGGTGTTTCACATGAATGAAAATTTAGCACTTGCTTTTGAAAACTGATGATCAGCACATGAGGACACCAAGATTTTTTAGGAGATTGTCACCCACACAAAAGGACAAACTTGTAAAATACAACAACAAAAGTATAGGATCCTCTGCTGTTGTTTAGGCAATGAATTTAACTGCATATGTCTCCATCATATACCTTTTTTGCTGTTAAGAGGTTTGGGTTTTTTTGTGGTCAATGAATAGTAGGGTCAGGGAGGGGAAAGGGCTTCCTGTGCCAAAATTTTTTCTCTATGCAAGTGAAAGTGTAAGACTGCCTTTCTTATTTTAATATATTGTACTTCTATGACTTTAAAACTGATCTTTAAAAAGAAAAAAATATTATAGTGAAGCCCTGTATTTTCAAGGCATAAAAATATTTCTTCATGTATTTCATTATTAGGCAGAATATCAACTGCCTCAGAGTCCTTAAGAAGTTAAACCTTGCATTACAGAGCTTTCTGAGATGACATAGTTCACTGCTATTATTAATATTTTTAATAAGTATGACAAAAAAACTTCTCTGAGAACTGTGGTGTCAGTGAATCAGCAGCGAGAATATCAGGCTA
>NW_009622476.1:33809-46483 GCF_000690535.1 Cariama cristata | reverse complement strand
GGGAAAGGCTCAGGACAACTTGCAGTTCCTCTGGGCCGTACAGCAATCTGAGAGCAGAATGTGCTGGGGAAGATCTCTTCCTCTGCCTCCAGTGAAATTGGTCTTTGTCCCATCTTTCCTAAGTAGTAATCTGGAGATATTTCAGAAGAACTTTAAAACTACTTTTTCTCATCTATGCTTCAATCTGCTTATTTTCACGGAAAATAAAGGTCTGCGTTGCAAGATCTGGATTCTTTAGGCTATATATATATTATGATTTGTTTTACTTTTTAAGGACTTCTTTTCCTTTTATTATAAAGATGGTATATCTTCTCACTAACCTGTCGCTTTCTCTGTAACTCCAATATTATTAAAGTAAGAATTACGTCTATTAATCGTAATTATTTACCAAAATACATGATAATATGGGATATGGATAAGCCATAGTTTGTGATGTTTTTCCTCTGGCCTTTTCATAATAACTTTTTATAGAAGTTTGGCGACTGAGTTAACAGAAAGAGTGCTGAGCTGTAGGGAGTCACTTAGGTAGGTACTTAGTGTGCAGGTAAGTGCATATTCTGTACTGGTCTTAAGAGAATAGGAGCCAAGATGTTTTAAAATGCTCAATATTCTAATTTTCAAGGTTGGTAGTACACTAACAATAGTTTACTTAAAAATTCACACTATGTATTTTACAAAATTATTTTAATTATACTGAGAAAATTGTTCTCTTGTGAATTTCAAATAATTTTTTACATGTTTTTGTAACATCGTGTACCCTTATTTTAAAGAAGATGACTATTAAACTAAAATAATAACTTGTGTTTCTTAATAGGTACTACTAACACACATTTCAATGACATCCAGATTATTTTTGTTTTTGGAGAAAAGTAATTGTATATTTTTCTTAACATTTTGTGGAATGAAGAAGCAGCACAACCCGCAGCAAATATAACTGATTGACTGAAGGAATCAAATGCTGAAAAAGAGGTTAGCACCAATCTTAGCTACCTGAATAGAATCAAAAGACTAGAAATCAGAAGTTCCTGGTGATAGAAAACTGGCTTATTCCCGCTGATGAATGCTTTAGTATGAATGTCAGAGAATTGCCTGCTGATCTTGTATGTGCTGTGCTCTGACGGCTGACGGTGGCTGGGTACGAGTTTGTAGCACTTTGATTTCTGAGACTGAAGAACTGTACTAAGAACTGTTGGATGGCCTACTAGCCACTGTTTTTGTTCTGCAGTGGCTCAGCATTTTTGTTAGTGATGATACAAAAGGAATTATCATCTCTGATACAGTCTTTGGTTTTGCAGTGATTCTCCTGGACAAGTAAAAACTTTATGCTATAAGAAGGACTGTGAAACAATGACCTGTCCCTGCAATATTTTCATATGTTTTGTCTTAGTAAGTCTTTAATTCTTTGTGTGGCTCATGTAGATCAGATAAACATCCAAAGTATATGACAATAACTGTATTAGACAACTACGAAGGAAAACATGTCAGTAATTTCATAGCGCTCAGTTTCTTACCTGGTTCATGGGTTTTAGTCAATGGAATAGCTTAAAAGAATTTTCACAGGGTTTTTTTTGGATATAGTTCTATAAATAATACCTTAATGCCTACAGATGACATGCAGTACCACATGAAAAGCCCTTTACACTCATGTAAAATACATGGCCTAGGAGAAAAGCAATCTATGTGTTCTATGAAAAAAATGACAGGAGGCTTAATGTAAAATTCTGCTCTCATAAGGGGAAAAAAAAAAAAAGAACAAAAATGTGTTTTCTTTACCAAAGCTAAATTTTTGTGGGGCAATTTTGATTTTGTGACAAGTCAAAATTGTTCTATCTATGAAACATATTGAAGGTAGCTGGGAGACAATAAAATGGCAGGTTAATGTTTGAGGGAAAATGTCATCCATATAAAACAAAGTGTGCAAATGGGATCTATCGCATCTGAGGCTTTAGTAAATCAAAGTCATGAAAGGTCATATTGTAGAAATTCTGAATACAGATCTATATCTCATCAGGTTCTCGGCATAAAATTAAGAATGAATATGAAATAAAAGGTAACACTTTCCTGCTATAACTCATTTAGGTATATTTCACTGAAAAATACACAACATGTGCAATTTAGAGGAGTAGAATTTTTGACCACTTGGGCAGGGGTCTAGGCGGTGGTTTCAAAAGGCAAAGGATGTAGTGTTATTCAAGACTCATTAGCTTCCTAGTTTGTAAAGTCTGTAAAGATTAATTCTTCTGTCTGTCTCTAAGATTTGGTGACAGACTATTTTCTGGAAGTACAGTCTCAACATGTTAAATACTTGGATCCAATTAAGAGACAGTCAGTGTACCTTGGAATAAGGCGGAGATGTGGGTTAACTTCTGAGCTAATTTGTGAGACAGCTCAGTGAAAGGGATGCATGGGCTTGAAACTGTAGGAAAAAGATTGCAACAGAACATCTAAATAAAGAAAAATGGCTATTGATGGGTCATCTTAATAATGTGCAGAAGAGAGGCACCTGAGTTAGTTTTAGGATACTCCTTTAAAGCCCAGAAGCCCAAAAATCCAGGGCCTTCAGAATTTTAATCATATACTGAAGAAACTTTAAAAACTGAAATTGTATTTTTCCTTATTTAAAATATTTCTTTCCACATAAAAGATTATTTAGTTGTTATTATGTTATTAATTGTCTTCAATTTTTAATCTACAGGACAGGAAAATTAAAGGGAGGAGGGAAAATAAAGTTCTAGTGAAAAAATAAAGGCATTAACCAAACCTGAAACAATGTAATTAATTCTTTACTTTCTCAATTAAGATAAATCTAGTAATGTAAAATACAAAAGTAATAATTTTAATTAATGGTATAGCTGTAGAATGACTTCACTTCCACATTTTTTTCATTGCAAATTGACAATCATTTAAGAAATTAGTAGCACTTAAGATATGAACAGCTGGAGTTGTCACCACCTCTTTCTCTGTGCGTTAGCTGTCAGCCGGTCAAAATCTTATTCCTGTTTCCTCATTCCTTATACTTATGAAACACTGTATGGTGTTCACTGGTGCTTTTGAGTGTGGTGTTTAGAAAAAAAAAAAAAGGCTTTTCAAAAGATATTAATGGCTTTAGAACAGGGAAAAGAGCATGAGTGGGTGAAGGGAACATCTCCTGAGCAGATACATTATGTTTCATAGGGCACAGAAAAATGTTGGGTCCTTCAGGTCAAGTCTGCCAGTTCCCGTCTCCATGAAAAGAATGCCATAAGTTGGTATATTATATCAGCTAATATTATTGAGGGAACGGTTGTGAACTTGTGACACTATCTTAGGTGGACTTGTTTCCTGCATGTGATTTTCTCCTGAAGAGCTTTGGTTTAGGTCAAAGGTTTTATCTACTTTTTTGTTTGTTTGGGGTTTTTTGTGTGTGTTTGTTTTTTTTTCTTTTTCCAATAGTAATCTGTTTAGTTAACATCTCTGTGGCTTGTGGGACTTTGGATATTCTATAGCTATGGAATTTTAATTTAAACTCTGCTGTGAATAAAACAAGTAATTTTTTCATTAATCCAAAAAATATTTATCTAACAGATAAATATCTCAAGAATAAAAAGCTGACTGTTACAGGGAGGATAACTTCCTCGTACTGATTTCAAGTTTTTAAAATAAACCACAATGAAAATACAGTAGAGTAGGAATTCTGTAATGCCAAGCTAAATAAACTAAAATATAAGTGAATCTATGCAGTGACAATTCTGCATTGAAATTCATCATTAGTCACTATCGCTTCTCCCAACCCCGGATCTGTTTATTGCTCAAACAACCTCAAAGCACTGCAGAGCATCTGAGGGAATGGAGGAGATTGTGGTTTTTTTTTTTTTTTTTTTAAGTGGGGGTTTTGAGGACCTTTTCAAGTGCGAAATGATGATCTGGATCATTACTGTTCCTGTTACCATTAACCTGTTCACATTCTTTCCATACCTTCCATGTTGTTCATTTATTTCTGGAGATAAACGCTGAATAGGACGGTGCAAACACTAACAGAGATTTTGGGAAGGTGGGTTTATGTGATATTAACTGGACAAGCAAGAAGCAGAACAGGGATCTGGGTTAATACCTATGCAATGCCTATGACCACAAGCTTGATGCCCACGACATACTGTCAAAGTTTGTGGTGACTGAGCGAGGGCACAGTTAGCAATCCCTAATCTGTACTATAGATTAGTATGCCAGCTGACTATATGTGTGTGTGTATATATATACATATCTTTATACATATACTTACCTAGTAATCAGTATATAGGCTAACAAGGTTGGATGGTAGCTGGCTATGGCTAAAACATATAGCAGAATCATGACAGCTTTAAGACGCTGCTACGTAAAGGTGAAAGACAGCATTCTGTGCTGAGGCTCTGCAGTAAAAGTCTGTCCCAGGACAGTATGTTAGACATTTCTTATCTGTGAGAGCAGCTCATTGGATTGAAACACACCAGAAATTTATGTAGAGACCTTATACTCATCATGGTGTAGATTTCATCACCGTATAAAAACAGCCTGCACATTGATGTGTTACATATATGCTCCTTTAGGTTTATCTGTAGCGATTTCAATCAGAATCCAGTGCAGACTTAGTTTGTTAATTCCTCAGGAAGGTTAGCTACTCAGTAAAGACTTCAAAATTACCCTTTGTGCATATATGTTCTATATAATTACCCTATTCATATTACATCAGGAGGCATACTTTGTGAGGCTGAATCATAGAAAAATGCAAAATTTGCCTTTTTTTGTACCACCTGAAGCTGTCTGGAGTTGCACAAAAGCTATTTAAAACGAAATTGTTATGTTTTTAACTTATGGAGAGCTAAAGCTGTGATTTCCCTAGACACTCATAAACTACATAGATTTTTATTATTTTTTTTTAACCTTCCTTTGGGCCTTTTGTACTACTCCACTTTCAGTTTGTTGATGCTTAGCTTCTTTTAAAAGGGTATATCCGAATAAATACAAGTTAATAAAGGACAGAGGGTGCAATGGGATTTGCTAGGTCATACAGCTCAATTCCCTGCAATTGGAGGCAAGTAGATCATAGAAATACATTTATAAATTGTGCTTGTTTTCAAGTTTTTGGCTGTTGTTTTTACCACTGCTACTTGTGATGAAGCTGTTAACATTCTTAAAATCCTTACTGCTTGGAATTGTTTTCCAATTTCCATTAACAGTCAGTTTTTGTACATGAGTCTCTTGAAAAGTCAACATATTCAGTTTCCAGCTTTTATTAAGGGAAGATGCACTTTCTTAAAAATTTTATCTAAGATACAAAATACATGCAATTATCTGCTATGATTAAAACTCACTTTATTTTGATGATTAGTGGCCATAATCATAAGGTCTGACGAGCCTTTTGTCAAAAGGCCATCAGTATTTTTCTGTCTCACTGGACAATTCTTAGGATTGTGTTTGTGAGATTCAGTAAATTCCCTAGGATGTAGTGGAAAAGTTACCACTGGAAAACACAGATAGTTTGTAACAGTAAAATCAGCTGAAGCTCATCTTGCTTTACATAGCATACATTAACAATAAACATGATAGAAAGGACCCCAAAGCAAAAATGTAAAAATGAAGCCACCAGAAATCCATATAAATTTGTATTCATTTAAAAGTCATATCTTGGGAAGGGTTTCCATTTGGCCCGTGCAATTCACCCATATAAATTTCTACAAGTGGGGAAAGAGGTACTTTGTCCTCTTATAACTTTGCAATCATAGTCAAATCCCAGCACAAAGGAGTTTTGGTTCTACTGATGTATTTTAGAGCATTCTCTCTTTTCCCCATGTGTCACACATTGAAGTTTCTGTAAATTAGTAATGTTAATCAATATACAACCTACTCAGATATCTCACCCAACTGAGTTAAATTTCTTTGGTTTAACCAGGAAATCTCTTTTTCTTTTTAGTTTGTACCTTGTAGATATTAATTTTGTATCTTGCAAGTGATTTATAGGTCATACAGTAGTTCATTCAAGGTTAAATGCACTTTTGGGTGCAACATGAGTGAAATGATTTCAACTTATTCTTTTAGTTCACAGAAGAAAACAAAACTCTTAAACGATAGTAGAATAGGAATATA
Source organism: Cariama cristata (assembly GCF_000690535.1). Lineage (NCBI taxonomy): Eukaryota > Metazoa > Chordata > Aves > Cariamiformes > Cariamidae > Cariama > Cariama cristata. The sequence goes on along the minus strand of NW_009622476.1, from coordinate 40,384 downwards.
TTGTGAAACCAGATGAGTATTATGTCTGATTAGAAAGTTTAGCAGAGCGCTTTTCTTAACTGGTATGTGGTCCTAATAATTGCAATGAAGAAAAGAGGAATATTTCTGTGGAAAAATACTCCCAAGATTGTAAACCTTCAGGGATTTAATCTTTCATCCTCGAAACTTCATTACTCTAAAGACATTAACTTTGTAAAGAGTTTGCTATATAAAAGAATTACCATTCTGACAAAGAACTTTGTAAAACTTGCAAGAATTTATGATGAAAGCATGTTAAAGCATTTGATGTAGATAAATAACACACATGCATATTCATGTTTAAAGTTCTTGCAAAAGTTTGGTAAGACAGCAGTGAAAACAAATAATTGATTCAATACAAGATTACTTTGGCAAAAGAAAAATAAACTTCCAGATGAAAGAAATACAGTAACAATAATAATAAAAATCAACTTTACTGGGGAATATGGATAGGGTCAATGGCATAAATACAGTTACCAACTATTTATTTCTTAATCTCCCAAAGCTTATTTCTTGAGACATTTGACCATTGTAAATCTATCTATAGCTTTTACCTACATTTTGTCATCATGACTATGAAGGTACTGTCTTTGAAGAGAAATAATATGCCTTCTATCAAAGTGAAAGATGCAACATTTGTTGTCATTATCCTCTTGACAGTCTTGTCATCATGCCCTCTCTTGAAAGATACCTTTTTTTTTATGCTAATCTTAATTACAGCCAAGATGCAAATTCTGCATAAACTCTCACAGTGAGAATCTTTTCAAGAAAGAAGCGAAGTGTTTTTATGTGTTTGTAATCAAACTGGGACTGCGGATACTTTTATCTGCATATTCTGAAATACAAAACACAAACACTTCCTCCTCCTCCATCATGAGAAATTGAATACTGATTCTGTGGTCTTTAAAGCAGTAATTGCTCCTATCTTCAGTTCATATTCTTATGTCTGGTATTATTAGCTTGTTTTATGATATAACCTTAAAAATGCTTTTAAAATATCCTTTACCAGCACTCCCAAATTCAGTGTGTCCTAAGGGAGTAGTGGACGGAAGTGGAAAGGGTCGATACTACTATATAATTTCTTCAGTTGGAAAGTTGTATGCTGTACTCTATTCCTTTTAGTCTGTCTCATCTGCCCTTGCTACATGCCAAGTGAATTGCTGCTGTAAATAAAAGCACCTTCTGATGAACAGTACCAATTTAAAGTAATCATTACTTTAAGTAATAAATAAGTATCATCAGCTTTAAGCTGATCTTTTTAAAGAACATGATCCCGGATAAATTTTTTACAAAAGAAACTTGAAAGGTGAGATGCAGCAGAAGTGGATGGATTAGTATTAATACAAATCTTTGTATTGAATATTACTGCTTTGAATATTAGTTCTATACTTTTAAATACTATTCCGAACTGATGAAGGAAAAACAAATGCAGTGACATATGTACTGATCATATATATTGCTACTACCAGTGATCTTTATATGCATGGAATTGAATGAATTACAGTAACACAGTTTGGCATATGGCACAAAACATTTAGATAAGATTTGAAGATCTATGCCTTCTGTAGTTATGTAGTGTGTCATGCACAGTTTTTTAAACTACTGAATGTCTCACTGATCTTGGTCCTTAAAAATAATTTTCTTTGTTCAATATTTGCATTTGATTCAAATCAACTATTCCTTATAATTTAGCCTTTTACTGTTTGTTGAAGAGCTATCCCTGAACCAGTGTGAAAATCAAGCAGCTCTTTATGCTCCTGTATATGTGATATTTAGACTCGAAGGGGGGAGGGAAAAGACAATAAAAGTGCAGGTTTCAAAATTCAATTGTTTCATATCAAACCATTGACATTTTTCAAACATATCTTTCTTTGTTTAAAAATTATACTCTATAATAATGCATTATTTTAGAATAGATGCAATGTTATGCAGTGCTGTGTGTCTGGCCACAATTCAGTTCTACTGAAGAAATATGTTAACTGGTTTTACAGTAAGACAAGCTTTATCAGGAAAGCCAGTGTTTAGTTATCTCAGAGGAAACTGTGTGATTTGCATTCACTTAGTTTCATTGAAATCAGAATTGTTTGGCTGTAACAACAGGTATTATAGACATGTGCGTGTGCACATGTTCCTTGTTTGTGGTAGCTGAAAAGCAGAAAAGTCTGTATTCTTAATTTTGCCTTACAGAAATATACAGATACATTAGTACATATAAAAACTTATTTGACAAAACTTAGTTTGATGCCTTTTTCTAGGTTAATATACCTATAAAATAAACAGATTATCTAGGATATTTGGAAAGTCTGGAAACTTGATTCATTAGAGGACCAATGAAATTAAGTTACTGTGTTACTATTATGCAAAACCTGAACAATCAAGATTTTTTCAAGAATCACTGACTGTTACATTTATCGTATTAATACACAAATGCCTGCAAAGCACATGAAATCCAGTACATGAGCTGCAAAGCACTTCTTACCTCAGCATAAATATTTTTCTGTTTTTTTCCATTCCTCTTCTCTGCCTCTTGTGCTTACAAGCATGTAGCAGCGTTTATTGAGTAGAAGGGATAACCTTGGATCTCACTATTTGTACAACTTGAAGGAAATAGCTGTATCATATTTCCTTCACTTATCTAGAAGGCTCAGTGCTCTAGATTACTACCAAATGTTGGCCTATCAATGTCGTCATCAATTCAAATAGAATTGATCAGCTCAATTTTCTCACCTATAAATTAAAAAAAACACTGTAAAACTAACTTGCTTAGACACATTATGTATTTGGATTTTTTCATACATGAATGCTCAGCATATGTCAATCTAAATCTGAACTCTAATGATATTTTCAGTAGAATTTACAAAATATTGTACTTTGTTCCATGTGCTTGCTAGAACAAACAAATTGCAATTGCAGCAGCCTCTCCTAAGTACCAGAAATGCATGTTTAATCTTCTTTCTACCCTCACAAAATCAAGGAAACGTGGATGTTTTGAGAAAATAGAGAAGTCAACAACTGAACAACTTCAGCCTTAGCAGACATATTCTTTACCAACATGAACACAGGCATAGACCGATAAGGATTGGCATATACTACCTATATGGTTTCACTGTCAGTTTATTTGCACCTGTGGAGCTCCTGTGGAAGGTGAGCTCATTTCAGGTGTGAATGGTGTAACATGCAAAAACATTAGATTTTTAGCTCAAAGATATCATACAATACTAGAGCTATGTGAGAAATTTTATATCCAGGGGAAGAATGGAAACCATTTGAAGATTGTTTGTGAGCTGCCCAAACCCTTCCTATTCCATGTTGCTTAGCAGTTAACTACAGAAAAGACCTATCAACAACATTATAAGGAAATCACAATTTCTGCTGCTTCATAAGAAAATAATCTTTATAGTATTACCATAATTTTTGTTAACCAATACACATGCACATTCTGTTGAGATAAATTATTCTATCTGCACAACATTTTTTGTTTTACTGTCTAAACTTTTGAATGGCAGGGAATTCCTTACTCTCCAACTTTATAGGCTAAAATTATGGATGGAACATTAAGAAGAACCAGTATCTCTGTATGCTTTGCCAAGTTAATCTTCAAGAAAATTACCCTCCAACTAGTGCTCCCTAGGTTGATTTTAAATTTTCAGTTCAAAACCATGAGTTGAACTCAGCCCCGTAACTGATAAACCACATTTGAGAGCAAAACTTACCTTCCCAGTTTATTATACTGCAATGAAATCAGTAAAATCCTGTCTGAGTGTGGCACGGTACTAGATATTTTCTCTTGGGAAAAAAGTTGCTAAATGCATTTTAATAGGTTTTACAGCTCTAGAGAATGACATCGGAGGCCAATTCAAAAGGTATCTCCATCACGAAGAGCTTGTTTAAAATATGTGTATGTCTTTTTTGTACAATGCTGCTGTCATTTACTTTTAAGTGCTCTTAAACTTAAATTATTCTTTCATGTCTCGTTGCAAAAATTCTGCTCTCTGTTGCTAACCGTTTTTATAATGACAAAATACAAGATGGTTTTGATGGAGATTCCTTTATCAATTGGATTGTTTTCAATTGATACCATGTTTCTTGTTTAAAAGGGAACTCAGAAAAGTAAGAACCAAACAATTTTCTAAGTGTACTTATGTGTTTATGAACTGTTTTGCTAAAGATCTTTTCTTTTTTTGACATTTCTTCAGGCTAGTGTCTGAACAGTAAATTTTCTGAAGTAGAATTTACCCTTAAAAAAAAAATTCTATCAAGAGCTATTCTACGCACTTTTTTAGATGTTGGTAACTATTGCAACTATTTTTATTGTAGAGAGGGAAAATAATGTTTTCCATAGGTATTTTGGAAAGGGAAAGGATGTGAATTCAATCCACCAAGACTTAATTTCATCATTTACTACCTTTTTCAGTGAGTCATTTGCTGGGCAGTTAAAATTACTGCGTTATTTAACGGATCTTAGCACATAGACTGTTTTTCTCCTTGCCATGGCTGAGTGGAATTGTACTTGTTGAAGTCCAGAGTTACTGTTGCTTCTAATGAGTGTTTAGAAATAACTTCTAGTTATAAATTTCAATGAAAGCATAATATTGTCATTATGTTTTCTTTGTAATATTTATTTTGGGTGTAGCTTTTTTTTTCCTGAAGTATAAAGTGAATGATCTCTACTTTGTCCATTCCCATTGGCCCATGGATTTGTTAGGACTGCTGATGTTTCACTTTTTAGTTCTTTCAGTGAAAAGGATTTGGACCGGGAGCTTACAAGACAAGGAGGGTCACTCACTTTTGTCTTCTGTGTGTCTCTGGTTGCCTTGGGAGCATCCTCTCCTTTTTGATGTGGTTTCATACTGTAAGGAAGTGTTCTTAGCATCCCCTGGCCCTGCCATGTCTGAGATTTTGCTGTGAGACATGAATTCTTTGTCAATCACAAAGTCACCCACCGAAACCCATGTCTGTGACCGGTATCATCCTCTGCTCCGTAAGATATTTTGGCCTTTCTTTCCCAGCTTTGCTGCTCGTGCCTACGGGGGCGGTGGGGAGGCTGGGGGTGGGCATGCTGTGACAGAAGCACTGCAAGGACCGTCCAGACCCAGAGTCTCATACAGGTAGTAAGAGATACATGAAGCTATCGACAAGTAAAATGAGTTTGGGAATCCCCTTTCAATGCTCCTAAACGACATTTATCTCATAAAGAAATCTTGACTATGACATTTCATCATAACAGAGAAAGTAATATTTTGCCTTAAAAGCTTTACGTTGTTGCCAACTCTGTGCAGCAAAAATAGCCTGCAGCCCTTCCCTCATGTTAGAAAGGCAATGTTTTCAAATCAACCTCAAATACAGAACAGCCTTTCCCAAGTGTAACCTCTCGAAGATCCCTTTTTCTTTTTTATGTCTTCTGCATCTTTTGCCATTTTAATGTACAAAAGTAAAGTGGTTTAGGTGCCACTTCTGAAGAAGTCATTATAAAACAAAAAGTTTATGCAACCTCTCACTCTGATCAACTCCTTTCCCACAAGTGTATCCCACCTAAGATATATTAATAAAGAATATATCACTACATTATGGAGGCACCTGTGATTCAGGCACTCTCTATATTCTCTTCTATTTTGTAAAAAGCATCATAAAAGATTGATCATCTCTGTCTTAAGTCCAGATACCTTTTTTAGGAAACTAAAGATAATATTTGTGAAATAAATCTCTACATACAAAAAGAATAAAATAGAGGCAAAAAACCTGCACTTCACCTTTTTAATAGATGTTTGTTAAATCATTCTATTCTAATATATTTTTACTCTCCTCAGTCATTGATGAAGTCAGAAAATATCCCAGATTCTTCAGATAATACTTAATAAAAAGTTGTATAAACAAATAACTAAACTTCAATGGTAAAACTCAGGTCTTTAGAGACCTATATTGTCCATATTTTCCTTTCAATTTAGGGATTAATATATCTGGTTACAAGGATTCTAGCTCTTTATTTTTCTCATGTACGATATTGATTATGAATAGAATTCATCGATTTATGGACCCTAAGTCACTATGAAAATGTTCTTGTGTTTCCTTCTCTATTTTAAAAATAGCACCTTATAAATCATCCTGCTGTGCCACTTTATCCACTCTTAAAGGTTCAAATATTCAAATGAGCAGACAATTTGTAACAATAAAAAACATTTTATTGTTTCTCTTACCTGCCTTGGGAAAATTTATCCCAATATTTGAGTTATGTGACCTTTAGATTCTTTCACAAATAGTGAAGCAAGTAGTTATTTAATTCAGGCTTTTAGTCAAATCTAATTCATCTGTCTGCATGTATTCTTGGACTCCAGTCTTAACGTTGGTTGAACCTGGTGCCATTATTGATATAACAATGGACATTTTCAGAAAGAATCTGTACTTAACTGTATAAATAAAATATTTATAGGAAGATACCATCCCATTTTCTATCCATTTGGATATTTGATTGCAGAAAGAACTTCTTCACTGTCAGAGTCATTAAGCATTGGAACAGGCTCCCCAGGGAGGGGGTGGAGTCACCCATCCCTGGAGGTGTT
>NW_009622476.1:2464-33731 GCF_000690535.1 Cariama cristata | reverse complement strand
ACTTGATGATCTTTGAGGTCTCTTCCAACCGTAATGATTCTATTATTCTAAAATGTTATTCTAAATTAGATACAAAACTAAGGGAGCTTCTATAATTCAAATGCCAAATACATTTTTGAAAGTGAGAGTGCGTTTAAAGATAGACATATGCTGAAACGTGATGTTTTCCATCTTCCTCTTTCTCCTAAATTCTAACAGTCCATTTCCCTTCACAGATTTTTAGTGAAACCACAGTTCTGTATATTAATAGTGAAAGCGACCTCTATGAAAGAAGTCACGGAACACGTGTATCCATCTAACTCAAATACACATTTCTACAAATACTACTTCCATATTGAGAGTGACTGTTTCAAACGGTACTCAAATTCCTCATTGACCAGTGATTCATTGCGTGGAGAACTGGGCTTTCAGTTCTTGAGAATGAAATAAGAAATGATTGTGAAGCTTGAAAGAATAAACTAATATAGCCAGAGATTTTTTTCCGTAACATACTCAGTCATCTCCCTTATGTGCATGCCTTTAAGTCCATCATATAGCACAATATGTTGTAAGCTAATAACAGTATAATATTTCATAAGCAAAGTGTGTTTAAAGCTAATTTGCAAACTCTGTAAGTCTTTTTACATTTGCAGAAAAGGCATAAGCCAAACAGTGATTATTTAGGTAAAGTTCCTTGGTACTGAATCAGCTCAGTGGCACTGCAGCACACTTCCATGAAAGCTATAATATTTATGAATTAAATGGGTTTGAAAATTCAAAGCCATCTTTACCTTTTTTGCTTCTCCAGTTTTCTTGTTCATTTTGATTTTTACCATGGTGCTTGTCATCTATCCTATCTATGAAAGGTCTCAGTATTGGATTGTATTCTGCTTTCTTAACGTATTTTACAGCAAAAATTTCCACAGTTATAAGGAACACAGTATGTGACCAAGATAAGGTGCTAGACAGTATTAGGAGATAAATTATTTACAGATCCAAATCTTTCTCAAAAGCGTGGTGACAAGGAAAGTGCTCAGATTACTGGTATGCTCCAAGGTGGCAAGATGTGGTATCGCACCTATGCAGCCCTGATGTTGCACCCACCTGTGGTACATGTGAAGCTTACAGCGTTATTTCTGGTCCTGCTGTCAGCAAGCATGAGGAACATCTCTAAAGGGAGCTTGTGCCTTAGATATCTATACAGTTATCTAAATCTATATCTAATTTATAAGAAAGATCTACATAACTGAAAGAAGCCAGATTAATGAACAGGAAAAAAAAAAAGTTGGGATGTTTAATAGCAGCTTAAAGATACTTTATTTAGTGAGACATGTCAACATTTGTTTAAAAAATAAAATTGTAATGTACTTTTCCTACCAAAAACTTGTTGCCCTTACTCAACCTGTGTACGTTGTTTCAGCAAAATCTGTTATGTTGTCTGCTCTCAATGACAACATTTCAGCCACAGCTTTTCTCAGTAAGAGCCACACCAAAGAAATTTTGCACTAGAATTTCAATTCGAATTTCCTAGATCCAATTTGATTAGTTAGTGAATGTCTACATGCAGTACTGGAGTTGAGCTCAGCTGTGCTGCCTGAAACAGAATCTATTCCAATGTATTAATGTTCTCCATGCAATTTCCCTTACTTTACAAGGGAAACAAAGTGTGCTCTACATATAATCTAGGAAAAGTGCTATGTTACTTGGTGTGGTAATATGCTGTGAAATTAAGTGACTTCACAGTTAAAGTGAAATTCAATTCTGTGCACACAACTTTAGTGAAGTATGGATGTGGTTGGAGAATTTCTTTCTAGGGAAGCTCATTTTTTGAAATGTTTTCTTGAGACCTTCTCTCATTCCCAGCTCTGGACTTTTAAAATATTGGTAGTTATGTCATTAATGTCTAGTTGATGATGTGTTCCATATGTTTAGCTTTTGATGAGAATGTATACTTTGTCCTTTTCAAAAAAAGTCTGTATGGTGCAAAAACTGACCATATGTTTATACATCAGAACTGCAGTATCCTTTTTATCTTTTTTTTTAACTTTTATTAACATTATATGCTTCCTGGTAAAGTTTCTAAATTACCTGTAAACATTGCTCTATTTCCTCTCTTTCTTTCTCTTCTCCCACCTTCAAATTAGGTAGTAAATTTTTAATTAAACTTGCCTTGACATTTTAAGGACAGTGAATATCTTTGTCATTTACACAACAGATAACAAAGTAATCCAATTTTCTGGCCTCCCACAAATTATCCCTTCAAAGAATACAGCTCTTGCTTCCCATGTTTAAAATAAGCATTACTCTTAGCCTAGCAACCACTGTCAATTACTAATCTTTTATTATTGGCTCCAGGGAAAGATTAAAGGAAAATCTGAAACATAGCTGACAGTTTGGTTATCGCATCTGGAATAAATGAAAAGCATGGCCTGAATCCATCAGGGAAGATTAGGAAAATGTGAGAAAATTACTGATGTCCTTTTACACGTGTAAATTCAAACTCATTCAAAAATTGAAGTAGCTAACTTTTGACATATCTATTGTTTATATTCTATTGTTTATTTCGCTTAGGAGCAATGCAGTAGATGGCAACGCTAAAGAGGAAAATGTGTTCTCATCAGTGAAACAAATGTAGTAACGTTGCTTTACTGTGTGTCTCAGGAGAGAGGTGAACATGCCAACAGTGCACTAACTGTTCCAACTCTTAGCCACACTTGACAAGAGGAATGGTTTGAAGGAATGCTTGCTCTCTGTCCTTAACAAAATTGACTAAATATTAATAGTCAGTGATAAGGGAAAACTTAAACAGTCTCCTTATAGAATCTGGTTAAAAGCTGTCATCTTTCTACAAAGATTTAATAAATTTGCATAGCTTATTATTAATAGGTGAAATACAATTGTTGTTTCAGAATATGTTGAGATCAAATTAACTTTCTAGGAATTAAATAACAATTTTTTTTCAGATTAAGGCATAAATAGTATGTGATTATGTGCCTGCATATCCTCTAATGTGATGGGACACAAATCTTGACCTGAATTTGGGTGCAGCATTGGAAATAATCCTTTGAAAGGAATTGTTGCCCTTTAGAGTATATAATATCCACTCAGGATACAACAGCAGATTAAAACTTAACTGCCGCCTTTTGGACTTCAGATCTTCTATCTTATCAAACTGATCTTTTTCTCTTTAATGGATTGAATGGTAGGTTTACCTCCCGCAATATGTATCTAAAACCCCACAGGACGTAATGCTGTTATTGAATGAATAAGATAGTGCTTTCAAAAAAAAAAAATAAAAATTGTAGGGCAGGGCAAACACTGGTTTGCAGGAAAGTTGGTACCAATATAATGGAAATATTTTGAGATACACAGACACCAGGCAAACCTCAAAGCTTCAAATGACCCTTTATGCTCAAATTTCAGGCAATCCACCTGTCAACAATTAAGACGCAAGCATTAATCAAATGTACTAATTGAGCATTAGATTTATAATACCACATAAGTATGATGCTGTCTTGTTGGCCGTAGTCATTGGTGGTTCTTCATCTTGGAGGTGGTGGTAGCAGAGACCAGGTTTGAGAGCTCTTCCACATGGGAAGCCACAACTGAAGTAGTATCTTCTCTCTTTCCCAAGCCTCAGTGTGCATCATTAGTGTTTATATATCTAAGTTTTTCTATGGATCAATGCTGCTCTGGACAAAAGCATTACACTTCCTCTTTGCATAGGTCAGGACCCACCTTCTGCAGCTTGTCCAGAGAGGTGTTAACCTATCGGGTGCCAAACTATCTTGATGAGGCCAGCAGAGTGTCACCTGGTGGTTGTTATCTGGGTGAGTTATCTGATACCTACCACTACCTTAATTTTACAGTTTTTGTGCAAGCAAGCAGATAACACACAACAGTTGCTTCCTGTGGTCTTGTGGTATGTGCATATGCAACAGAGACATGCATGCTTTACAAACAAGACCTTATGATGCAAGATAATCCTATCCCGATATTCTTGTAATATGAGCATTAGGATGTGGAAGAGTGGATACTGAATGATGCAGAAACAGAATACAACATAAATATATATTTAATGAACAAATCTTTACAGAGGCTTTCAAGCACCTAGCTTACCCATTCACTGCTATTTCCAATAAAACTAATGAATATAATTATTTGTATTAGGAAGCCTTAGGGCTTCATTTCTGTTCCTAGTTAATGGTTTCATTCAGTCTCAGTCATATCGTACAAAACCTGTCAGTACACTTAATTTCATTTGACTTTAATAGACAAAATGACAGTAACTTTTTTTAAATCTCTTAATATATGTTTTTTGAATAACTGTTTTCTTGAGATGAAGCAAAGATCATATTATGTGAAAATAATATTATGAATTAAGGTTGTCAGAACCTGACTGCTATATTAAACATTTCAAAAATAAGATCGATTGTTAATAAAACTCTGTCTGGGTTTTGAGTTTGGAAAGCTAGAGGCAGTTATTCTGATTTTTGAGAAGTTTGCAAATCAGCATGATGCTGTATGAAAGCATGCAGTCTTAACCTTTTGGGTTTTTGTGATCCTGTCAGGGCTGTGGATGTTCCAGATGGGGTGGGCAAAACCAAAATCACCAAAGGAACACAGATAAATACAGACTGTTGCTCTACAAATAAAGTGAAATTAGCTCTTTTGTTGCATATAGATTTTAAGGGTAGCAGAATAGAATCCTTTTATTTCAAATCTCACGTGCTTTACATAATAATCTTAGGTTATCTCCCTGGTTAATATATTTTAAAAGTTTAAATGACACGATTTCAGTTCTGCTCATGAAGGGACATCTTAATTCAATGGCATATCATCTCTCAGTCTAAGCATTGTAGCTGACTAGGAATGAAAACTGAATGGAAGAAACTTTGATTTTTAGTAGATTCAGAGTCAAGAAACTCCCCAAACAGATTTAGTCCCTTCTTGAAAGCTTACCTTTCTGACTTTTTTTCAAGAACTTTAAGGAACTCTAAGATGATAAAGCGACCTGGAGATTATATCCATCAAAGATAAATGTATATCAGAAACCCTGTACAACCTCAGCTCAGCGGTTACTTTAACAGACTTTAACATATTCTAAGCAGTTTCCAAATCCTATGTATTCATCATAATCAAAGAATGCTCTATTTCAGTTATCTGTGATGCTTAGGATTTTAGTAAATACCTACTCTTTGACTGGAGTGGGTTTGTTGGTATTTTTTTATTTCATTTTATTAACTGTTTAAGTGTGCAGTTCATGCTTCTTAATTCTTTCAGAAACATCTTTATCTCACAGGGACGCAGTAAATTCTTGAACTGGCATTCTACTATTTATTGAACTTTTCAAGTAGACTAGTCTGAATTTCACAGAAAAGTAAAACTGCAAAACTTGTCTTTATTATCTTGAGGTCTCAGGAGGTCCTAATACAGGAATACTCACTGATGTTTCAGTTTTCTTGATCATGACCCTAACACGAAGATGACAGACACAATACTTAAGAACTGTACAACGGTGAGCAGAAATTGATTAACTTTGATATTAAGAATGGCCTATTCCTTTAAGGAAGCCTGTCAGACAAAAGGATTGAGTAAAAATACTAGGAATCAGAGACTCTCCTTTAGTCCTTGCATTTTCCAAAAGAATGTATGTATCTTGCATTCATTTCAGTCCAGATTGCTGACTAGGGCTGCCAAACTCACAGAAAACCAGGAATTACCGTGCTAATAGTAATGTACTTATTTTACTTTACAAACTTAGATATGCATATTAACTTTATATAACTTTCATAGTTAATCTTTTTAAAATTTGAATTTTGTTTTCCATAACTTTCAATTTCACTACAGTATCATGTCCTATTCTAGGTTTAGTTATAAAGTTCCTATTATTAGAAAGAAAACATAGTGTAATTTAAAGGAATCAATATTTGAAATGTAAAACAGCAACAATAAAACTTAATTACAGGTTAAAAACCAAACCTAATGAGAGATTTGAGGTTTATAACTACTTTGCGACCAAACACTATGATTCTTGGAAATTCAGTGATTTACATTTAAAATTAATTCCAAGCTGCAATGAGCAGTGTTGATAAGAAAATATATATTAAAAAGTAATAGGTGTCTAAAATTATATTTCTTACAAAGCAGAATTAGAATAACTGAAATCCTTAAAAAAATGTAATCAGTTACTGAATGATATTCCTTGAAGACAGTAAAATACTTTGACTTCAGATTATGGAAGGAATCCTGTGCTTATATAAATGGCAATATTTGCTGATATGTTGTTTCTTACCTTTTTTCATCAAGGCCTACTGTTTTCTACCGATTCCAACAGAAAATCTTGCAGATATTGTAATATTCCCTTCTGGTCTTCCAAATCTTGTTTGCTATCAAGACCTGGGGATCTTGTGGGATAAATTCACAGGAAGATAAAGGGATACACAAAGAAAAAGGATACACAAATTTATTTGGTTTCTATTTATAAGAATCTCGCTCTTTGCCTACCAAACATAGACCTCTCTCTCTCATTTTAGGAGAGCAGACCAATTTGATCACACACAAATGTGCACATTTGGATCAGCCTCTTCTGTTGAATCTGCAAAACCCCAGTTTCTTTTTAATTCAAATTTTACTACATTTAACTGCATTGACAGTTAACTTCAGAAACCTTCTGGGAAGCCTTCCAAACTGCACTGTTTCTCTCTTAGAAGTGTTGAAGGTCTCGAAGTTGACAGAATAATGGTTTATTCACATCTCAGACTACTGATTCAAGGCAGTTCTTCAAGGTATGCAAACTGATCCCTGGCCTACTTTTATTGCAAAAGCGCACATTTTTAAATGAGTTGATAATTAGACACTCGGCTTTTATTTGCCACATTTAAATCATCACCCACCATTTATTTCTATTAAAGAAGACATTGGCACTTTAATTTATGAATTCTTTGCTTTAACATATTTCTGAATATCTTGCAGTGTAAGATGATGAATACAAAAGTCACAATAGCTCTGTGTATATATATATATTTTTTTCTCTGTCTTCCTGAATGCTTCTCTTTCCTGCTTCTGTCTTCCTAAAGGCTTGACTTCTTATTAGTTAGCATCTGATGAGTCCATCCTGAATGTTTCAGAGGCCAGGCTCCCCTATTCTGTCTGGCTTTCTCTCAGCCTCCCCACACTGCCTACTATTTCATGTTCAACAGTTGGTGTTAAATTGGCCTCTCACCCCCTGTCCCAGTGCCAGAACCCTCAGCTGCACAGGTAATCCCCAAACAGATTATTACAGGAGGGTCAGTCAATTTCTGTGGGACATACAGAAGAAAGAAGGTTAACATCTGGATCTGCAGATTCCCCCAAGACTGGCTTCACTTTGTGGTTTCCAATTTTGTTAGGTCTGCCTACACCACAAATGAGTGTAATGCTTTCTTTGTTAATATATGCTGTACTTTGTACTGTTAATCTGGTCAAGCCAGTAGTCAAACCACTGTGCTAGAAGCTTTGCCCATTTGAGGATTTTTTTCCCTGTTGGGGAGCAGAAGGAAGGTTTATCTTGTCCTTTACCCCTCCACTCAGCAACAATTTGTCAGGGAGACTGCAAATTCTCTTTGCATCTCCAAGTTGTCCTCCAGGGCAGTTTGTCATGAGAAGCTTGTCACCCAAACAGGAGCCCCTTAGTAACTCTCAGTCTTAGTGCCTTACATGCAGTGCCTGAAAGAGCGTCTTAAATACCCACATTTCCTTTGGCTTTACTGAAACATTATATGACAGCTTTGCAAATGGAGTGCATGACTCTCATTCTCAAAGAAGGGAAATAAAAGCTTCTGTTAAGAAATATCTGTTTAAGTGGCTTTGTCTATGAATAAATGATACTTCTCAAAAAAAGGAAAAGAAATATTTAGTATTCTGCCTGAGGGAGTCATGTTTCTGTTTTCTACATTGCATATTTCTTCTCTGGGTCTGTGCTTGTGGTTTTAAAGAGATCTCAAAAGCAGTGACATTAAAACAGAGGTGGTAGTGACCGAATTGAGAGATGTTAGGAGAAATGAAAGATAACATATTTCATTACTTATTCACCTCTGGTTTTGCTTTGCATTAATTTCACATTTATTAAGGTTCACATTCAGGAAACTAAAGATTAATAAGTAAATAATAGTACATACGCTGAGAAAAGAAAAGCAAGAGCAATTATAGCAAGATAGCTGGACAAGAAAATGGAAAATTCAAAAAGGAGAGAGGCAGGCAAAGGGGACATGAATATACAAAACCAAATCTGAATATACTACAGAAACACCATGCCTTGTAATTTCTGTCCCAGTGCAATGACACTGTATTCTATTCCTATACCATTTATTAAAAAGGACATTATTTTTTTACTTTGAGTTCTCTGTACATGAATGATACCTTTTTCCTGAGCAGTGGCGTATCAGTTTGCTGTCTGTACTGCTGTGACTGCAGTGAGTGCATTACTACATGTATGAAAGCATAGCTACATCTTGCACTCAGAGTAGGGATGACAGCTGGTTTGTGATCTTAGTCTGTGGGCTCAATCTCATTTTAAGCTGCGAAAAGTGAGGAAAGCTTTCATGATGCACTTGTTCTGAGACAGAAACCTGACAGAAAATCTGTTTCAGTCAGTCTGATTTCAAAATTATTTCAGCCTTGTGTAACATGGCCCTTTGCAAAATTGATCTATGTAGACACAGCCTCACTGACCTGCTTCTGGAGCATGCCTGTCCCCTGGAGGGACACAGACCTACACGCTTGCTAAAATGCCTTGTTCTGAAACATGGACAGGTAGGTCGCTGCCAAGGTATTAGAGCTATCAACAACTTGGTTTCTCTTTACTCTCTGTGAAATCATCTTTGGAAAGTTTACAGGATGTTAGAAGAGGTGATAGTATAACTTGATGTATGCTAAAAGTGGTTAGAATTTGAACCAGATTTCATTCAAAACCTGCTTGGGTTACTCACTCAGACTGGTGAGTCCTGCCACTCCGTTTGTGCATGTCTGGTGTCTTGGCACGGTTGGCCTTGTGCAAGTCCTACCAACAAATCTCTTGACTAAGCATCTAGCTGTGTGCATAGCTCTTCACCTTCTGCAAATACTCCTCCAGAGGTTACCTTATAATGCAAGCCTAGGAATTTTATGATTAGCATCTTGTCTTTCTTACAATTCTCTAATCAAAATATGTATGTCATGTTCATTGAATAGCTTTGCGTTCCTTTTTTTTTTTCATTATATTTATTCTATTTTCATAACCATCACAGCATCATGTCCATTCAAAGTAACTACTGTCGAAAATTTGACTATCTTTTTGCTGCTACTGACATATGGTAAATTAAGTGCTTTTAAAAATTCTTAACTAACTCTAAACTTTATGTTCACATTCTGGAGAGCTTTATCTTGAGTGGGCCTTTTACCTGTTCAATAATTCCACTTAGAGTTTTTTGTAGTTGGTTTACTTCTGATACAAATTGATGTCAAACAGTTGCTCATATTCACAGAATATGGTACAGGTCATCCTCTTTCAGTGCCTTAATTCTGGTTAGCACAGGCCAACAGAGGTGTTTTCTGACATTAACATCCCCTTCAAATAACTAATTCCACAGAGGCTTCAGGATGTTTGTCCTGCATATTTTGCAGAATAAATGCTGGGTATGTGTCTGAAATATTTTTGTTTGTCTGCTGCTTTCTCTTAGAAAGGCATTTAGAACAAATTCTGTATTAATGGTCAGGAAAGAAATGGACTGAGACCAGACATACAATTAACACTTTTTATCTGACGCCAGGGAAGAAACAAAAACAAAGCACCTTTTTCTCATCTTTAATAACAAATAAAATTAAACAGTTATCTTAGAAGAAAAAGGATGAATATCCTGTATCTGTTAACTTTTTCAGCATGTTTCCTGCTAATTAATTACTGAAAGAGTCTTGGGAATTTTGACTATGTAAATAATCATAAAATAAGCTGATTTGGTTTGGACAATTTTTTTTTTTCTGATCACATTTGTTATAGTAGCTGAAAAGATTTTTGGAGACTGACGGCATAGCTATAAAAGTTTGAAAGATAAAAAGGTTGTCTCACATTCTCTTTAAAGTCATGGATAAAACCAGCATAAAAATAAAATATACAATACTTGTTGAAATATCTTATAGCCTAAAGTAAAGTTTAATAACCAAATTATAGAAATTGAAACTTCATTCTCCTTTATCTTACTGATGTAAGAATCTATGAACAGTACAGTCATAATAAATTCAGTATAGGACATTGAGTCTTTTCCTGTAATGTGAATATGTAGTGTGGAATACCGACCACTGTTTGCGCATGTCTTAACTATCAGCTTTCAGCATCTCCACGTCCTTTGCTGTCATTCTTTAGGTAAATAATATCAGTGAGAGAGGCTTTCAACTTGGATGAGTTATAGTTGTTTTATTCTTTAATAGAATTATTTGAATATACAAGAGGTTTTTTTATATAAAAGATTAATAAAAATTCCACAGGGTAGTGGAATTAATATTTGTATCTTGCTAATGTAATTACAAAAGGGGTTTTTTGTTTATTTATAATTTAAGGATAGCTGTAGTAGTGAGTATTCAGAAGAAATGAAACATTCTGTCGAAGTGGCACTACTGTTGACTACTTACCTTGAAATTAAATGCTGCTTCAGTTGTAAAATATTATCACAAAAAACCAAAGCAGATCACTTATGTGACTCCTGTGCTTTATGAGAATATGGTAATCCCAAAAAGAATATTGTCTGTCATATGCTACACTGTACACCAAGCCTACCAGTGTAATCTTGCTGCATAATTTTGCTTCAGGAGAGATGAAGCAGCTTCAAAATTAGCAACATCTCAGGGTTAGGGATCTAAAGAGCAGAAACTCCAATCTATTTTCCCATGGAACCTGTTCATTCTTTAACTGAAGTAAGTTTGAAAATTTATTCCATACAGAGTAAACCTTAGTAACCTTTCAATGAGAGGATTATAGAGGTAGATATGAAGAGCAGTGATGACACTGCCTATAGTAATGCTTTTTTAATGGAGAAGGAGACATAGGAAGCATCAAAGAAATAGGAAGAACACTTCCACACATGATGGACCTTGATCTTTTGGAAGTAGAAATTGATTTTCACACCTTTTCAAACTATACTAAGAACTGAAGCTCACAATTTCCTCCTCTTGATATGATTAGAAATTTAACTGTTACAAATTGTAAAGTAAAAAAACCCCCAAACCTTAGTTAAATCTTTTATTTGATATCTTTTTTTTTTGATCTCTTTTTTTTGTTGTTGTTGTTTTTTTTGTTAGAAGTTTGCCTAGCTTTCCTAAGGGCTAACTCAAGATTGTTAGTGTGGCATGACATCAAATTTATAGGCATTTTTTATTATACAGTTCAGAGGCTTTGTTTTTTAGTTCTTGTAAATCATCCTGTAAATAATGATGGAAACAAACTAATACACACCTTGGATTCAAGTGGCTTAGAAGAATTGTAATTTGAGTAGTTATCTAACTGTCTGAGTTTGAGCTTTCTCTTAAAAATTTAACTTGGAACATATCAGTAATGCTGCTTTTACTGATATAATAAGCTGATAATAAATACTGTTTTCATATGGAACAAATTCTGCACATTGGTGAATAAAGAGAAGGCAAGTAGTACATGACTAAAACCTGATCATTCTACCATCCATACAGATGTAAATCCATTAGAATGGATTAAATCAAATTGAATTGATTTCTATTTATTTCAAACTGTGCCACTTACGTATTGAAAAAACCAGAGTAGTGAATGGGAATTTTTATTTAGAAATTCATCTCATAGGAGCTGTAATTAAGTTAAAACTGCAGAGCAGATAAATTAATTATTTGTGTTGGTGTTCACTGTAGAAAAGACTGGGGAGATAAGTGTAAGGCCCTACTTCCTTAGCACTGAAATTCTGGAGGGTTGCATGTTGGGGGAGGAGGGAGGAGAAGTAGAGGAAGAGTCTAGGCAACTACAACTATGTAAGTATATATGTACAGAATATCATAAAGAGTGGAATCACTCAATACCTGAGCAAGTACAGTTTACTTGAGAAGGGTGACAGGGCTTTTATAAAGTGAGGTCCCATCTTGGCAGCTCCTTGGAGTTCTTTGAAGGTGTCAGCAAGCACACAGATAAAGGTGACCTGTTTTTTTGAAACAGATTTCTCTAACAGAGAAATTTCTCTAACAAAACCTGTTTCAAAAGGCTTTAAGGAAACAAAAAACCGCCAATGAAATATAAGAAAATGTCCTGGCATATATAAGTAACTGGGTAGAAGACTGGAGTAAATAGCCAACTCTTAAATTAAATGAGAACACAAGCACAGATTGATAAGGGTGGCTCTCAGGAAATGTGTTGTTTGTAAGCGCAGAAAACAAGAGAGCCATGTATTCCACTGAGCTGTGTGTGAAAGCTGCTTCTTGAGTGTTTGTGTACAGCAACGTGACTGATGCTTATGTGGAGTAAACATGTTATATTTTCTTCATATATTGCATGCAAGATGATGTCCAATATCCTACTTAATTCAAGAATATATTTTCTAAAATAATATACAAAATAAAGATACAAATTAAAATATCTATACAAACAATGTATAGAATATACATGAGGAATTTTTATAGAAGCTGATTGACTTTGAATTTTGCAGTGAAATAAATAATCACGTTTTAGTTTTTTGCCACTTAACAGTCAAGGCTAATGGAGAGGATATCCTTTATGTTTAAGTGTACAGAAACAATAGTACAGCAGGTGTGATGTGCATTAATGTTTCAGCTTGATGGGGTCATATAATTAAAAAGTATGGGTTTATGATATCTGCTAGGAAAAGTTGTGCAACACAAATATTTTATATATGTAGGTTGATGGGGTGTTTTCAATTGCTACTTAAAGTTATTTTTCAAATTTTTCCCTGCTACCTATCAGTTATGTATTGTTTTGAGGAGGAAATTCTAAGTGTATGGGAAAGGATGTATGTAATACGATCTTGATAGTCTCTTTAAGACAAGAGGCAACTGTTTAGTACAGATAAGAAATCCAAATATGGTAGCAAGTCTTAAGGAAATGAAATTTTGTGGGATACACTATAAATCTATCAGAGCGTTAAATTTAGGAAAAGATTGTTGCCATTGCTGTGTGCTTGTTTGCATAGTTTAATATTGTGACAACATTACACAGAAATCTCATCAACCATGACTTTGTTTGAAATATGCCAGCTGTTCAACTGCCTGTCATAACACAAAATGAGACCTTAGGAAATACAAAACAATATCTCATCTACCAAACTGTATTAAAATTGCTGATTTTGTAAATATTATCATATGTTTTTAGACACGTGCTTGTAAGAAGTCAGTGGTAATACTATTTTTCTATATAAAAGGAGAGTGAAACTAAATAATGTCTGAAGGAGGTAGCAGAAAGTTTGGTTTTTAAATTGACATGTTTTGATAGAAATTTCAAATTTTATTTTTATGAAATGGGAGTAGTTTTAATTTAGCCCGCTAGTAAAATAGGTGTAACCTATGAGAAGCTGTGCTGATGAATTTCTTTCATGTTTGCAGTTTGCATTGCTGGTTGTAATAGTAGTCCAAAGGTAGAGCTCTCGGAGCAGCTTGGTATTCAGAGCTTCCACCAAAATCAGATCTTATTTTCTGAGTTAGCAATTATGATATTATCAGGGTTTTTGTTTGTTTGTTCATTTTTTCCCTCTAGCATGACTGAGAGACTTATAACAGTACAGGTGGAGAAATTAGATACCAAAAAAACAGTGCTAAAAAACTGGCTATGAAAAAAATGCAAGGCACGATTTTACATTGTTACAAAATTTTCTTTATATTAAATTTTATAAAAGTAAGTGTAGGAAGAATTTTTTGGTAGATGACTGGCTAATAGTTTTGTTTGCTGTTAGTTCTTCTACCCCTTATCTTCTAGTTGTATCTTTACATACTCGTTGAAATAAATTGCTGATAATTTGCAGTGTTCATATGTTTCAAGTTTCCCCCCCAAACTCCCCAATAGTCATGTGTTCTACTAGCTCACATCTGTGCTTCATCTAAGATGGTGATCACCTGTTTGATATGTAACCTGCTTTAATACTTAATATGTCAGGGGAAAGATGTATGTAAAAAATGGGCAAATAACATACACAGTTCAAACAGACAACAAATTCACCTGCAAAAGAATATCTGCAGAGCATCCACAGATCATTTCACTTTTCTGTATTAAGATGTACTGATAATGAAGAGGAGAATAAACAATTTAAAAGATTATAATCTAATTCCATGAGAAGGATTCATCTTTTTGAGGTCATCTGAAAAGTCAGTGCTTTTCATATCTGTGAATTCTAGGCATGATTAGTGAATTCATATTTTACAAGTCTTTTGCCTCGTGGCATAATTCAGCTTTTTAATTCCTAGTCTTTTTATAATTTTCTTAAATGGAGAGGAGGTAGGTGGGGGACAGGCAGTAGCTTTTTCTGCTGGAGAAAGTGTGTCCATAATTGCCCCAAAGAAATGTAGGAGACTTAAATATGACAGCATATTAAGAAAAGTTAATTTCTACCTTTTAAAAAATATTTTGAAGCACAGACAAGCCTGTACAGATAGTTTTTCTTGTCCCTGTGATAACATCTTATTTTTAATCTAGATGCTCTGGATTTCCAAATGGGGTCACATACTGCTAATAATCTTTAATAAGGAAAATGTAAAAATTTAAACTTTACAATTTAGAATTTTTGTATTCACAGGCACATTACCAGCTAACAATAGAGAAGACAAAGTTATAAGGTTCAAAGTTCTGTGACATTGTTTGTGATAAGCATTTACACCTATGAAATTTGTTAAGCTGCTGTTCCCATATGTCTTATCGTATTTTGAAATCAAGCTTGCTAGCAAGGTAAAAAATGGATTGTATGGTTTACAAAGAACATGGCTGAACTGAGGACCTGGGAGTACATCCTACATTTTTCTGACATAGTTTCAGAGCATGCCTATGTGTGCGTTTCCTCTGGGAGAAAATGAGGTGCCTATATAGGGACAGAGCTGGGCACAGCATGCAATAGGTCCTGCTATCTGGACAGCAGCTTTCAAAACATGGTGTTTGCATCAGCTTTTCTTCTAGGAGAGCAGAAGAAACACAG
This sequence comes from Cariama cristata, assembly GCF_000690535.1. Lineage (NCBI taxonomy): Eukaryota > Metazoa > Chordata > Aves > Cariamiformes > Cariamidae > Cariama > Cariama cristata. The sequence continues at coordinate 18,594 of NW_009622476.1, read as the reverse complement.
GAACTGCTTGATGGGGGGTTTTCAACTTTGTTTGTGGTCCTGAAAGAGGAAAAGATACTTCACCTACAGAGAAACAGGAATATATGTGGCAACTATAAAAACATATACTAATTATGTAGCAGACATATGCAGTGCAGGTGGAGAGATTTAGGTTTCAAATAAGTTACTTGCAGAAATCTCATTTACTGTTAACGGCAGTTAGGGCTTGCCTATATTTTCTGCCCTTGGTACTTTCTCTAATTAAGGGAAATGAAAGAGTTGAAATTAGGAACCTGTAATTGCTCTTTAGGTAAGGATTATTCATTGTCTTACTGAAGAATGTGATATGGAATGGAGCACTGGCCTGCCAAGAATGATTCTCAAGCAAAAGCCAACTGCATTAAGCATTTCTAAAGACCCTGCACATGATTAATCCACCTCTGAACAGTAATATTCTTCAGTTGCAGTATGGTGTTAGTCAGGAATTGTTGCTACTTTTTTTAAATGAAGTTTTAACAAAGCTTTTAAGCTGCTAAAATTACCTGAAAGTTCAGCTCTGCTGCCCAAAATATGCAGCACATTTTACTTCAGAAAAGGTGGTAGATCATGTGGAAAGTCTGTGCATATGCATGTATTTGTGTGCATCCTCAGGTAATAAATGAAGAAGAATGTAAAAAGAGAATTTTCTCAGTTTAGTTCAGCAGCTTAAGGGTAATTATCTTGATAAATAACTCGTGGTGATGTTAAAAATGCATCATTGTCAGATACCACAAGTATCCTTCTGTAAAATGAAGAATAAACTGGTATGGAAGCGACAATAGTATTCAATGATGTTTGTGTATTGCTGACTTTGGAGCAGAACCAGCCTTTTTCAGACACATGATATATTTGCTTTCTAAAGTTGCTTCCATTGTCTGGGGATGAGGATTAAGGCTTAGACTTTTTATGTTTGATCTGTCTGTGTCCAGGAGGTATTATTTATATGGCATGGGATTTAGGACGCGATTCACATTTCCAGAAGGAATAAAATAATTTGTTTTCAGTAGGAAGGTTCGGTCTGTGAAGAGGCAGATTATAAAATTTTGAAACAGTTCTTTTGAAGAGAAAAAAGTGTATGTAAGAACTTGTAGCTAGACTTGACAAGCTAATTAAATGCTGTCCAATGCTTAATTACTAGGGTTGTGGTAGAAAAGCAATGTACAAGTATTTTGCAAATCCATATTTAACCAAGCACTTTTCTTTTTAAGATAAGACATGTTTATATTTTGTTTTTATTATTAGAAAGACCTTGAAAACAGAGCAAATTTTAGGGAAAATACATCTATTAATATATGAGATGGCATAATTTTGTATTTTTCTAATAAAAAGCTCTTCAAATAGACAAGGATGTAAATCCCTCTTTCAAAGGTGAAATTCAAATTAAATGAGACCAGGCTAAGTATGTTGAGTAGAGGAAGCAACGTTGAGCAGAGAGCAAAAATCTGAAACCTTTGGGTGCATAGTGCCCTCCATTGAAAACCATGGAATTATTCTTCAGTCATTAATGGGCTTGTTTGTGTAAACTGTCTGATTCACATTAGCTGGACACAGGGCAGGTTCACCAGCCACTTCCATCCTTGCGAGTCTAGAGAAACAGTTATCTGCCATCATTTTTTGTCTGGAGTGGGAGAGAAAATCAGAGAAAAGACTTCTCCCAGCGTCACCTGGTAAAAGACAAGAATTACTAGATTATAGTGAGAACCCTGTTATATAGTTGGATATCCACTAGGAATAGGGAGTACTGCTTACAAAGAGAAGCATGCCTTACAAATGAATATTCAAAATGGAGTTATGCTGATAAAGGAAATTAATGGGAGGTTTTTGGAACTGCTCCTGGTAGATATTTGTTTTGCACAGGAAGTATTATGCAAGAATTTGAAAGGAGGTATTTATTTAGATTTCTTTTTCATTAGTTTGACATATTTGTTGTCTGTGTGCATACACACAGAACTGCTGAATCGAGAGTGATTGAGAATATGCGATTTTTCTTTGATGAATGTACACCTCCGCTATAAATGTAGTTATTGATTTATAAATGTGATTTTTGGAATATCCAGCAACATTCACCAGTATCCAAAATGACAAAAGTGAAACTAGTAATTATTTGGATAGTTTATGTACACATTGTTGAACTATAAAAGCTAGGAAAAGTATTATAAAATAACAATTGTAATAGTGTTCACAGAAAAGAAGAATACTTTCCATTAATGAGACCAAAAGTGGTCGAATATCTGAAGCAAAGTAATATACTGAAGTATGAGTCAGTTAATCTTGGTGCTATTAAAAACATTAAAAAACTTAAAATACTAGAAAAATTCTATAAAATGAAATTATAGTCTTGTAGTAACATTCTTTTTATTCAGTACTATTTCTCATTTGTCAGGTTTCTGCTAATGGCCTTAGAGATTTAGAGAAAATAATCTGAGTGGTGTGCTTCCAAGGGAACTCAGTTAAGTCTGCCTTTTACATTATTGTTTTGGGATCTGTGTGATTTAAAATGAATAAAACCTCCCTGTATAGCAATGATAAAGATTATATGGCTAGCACAGTATCTTTCAACATACAGCATTTAGGGGAATCTAAGAGTGCAAATTCCTCCAACGTTTGTCATGAAATGAAATAAGCATTTGGATCTGATCATAATGGAAAAAAATCATCTTCTATAAACTTTTTAATAAAGAAAAGCATTTTGCGCTCTTGCACATACCTTAAATGAGTTACATTGTATGTTTCTGTCAGCATGACATGCTCACGTTTGTCCTAAGAAAATGAAAATATTTCACTTAAAAATTATTGTTTTCATTTTCCAAATGTCTTTATATGAAAAACCCAACTTTTTCAATCTAGCTCCTAAAGTACTCTACCAACTAGTGACAATTTTTAGGTTGTAGCATTTTTGGAGACTAGTCTCCTATTAACTAAGTCAGAACCATGAGAAGAGACTGGCCAAGGAGCGGTGTATCAAAGCAGCAACTAGACAGTATGGAAAATGGAATAATCAATAGAAAATTCATTATTATTTACTGATCAGGTAGATCTGAATCTTCTTGGGAATATGTAACGTTTTTATTTGGCGCTACCTCCCTTGGTGTCAACTTTGGCTTTGTCTTCCTTAGACGCAATTCCTGCAATAAGCTGTTCATTTACTGTTCCATATGCAACATGTTTTAGTGATATATTTCACCGTCAATGTTTGCCCATACATTTAACTGCAATGTGCAGCTTTTAAATGATGACTATTCTGAGGATAATGAGTAGCAGCATTAGGAAGATTTGGGTTTTCTTTTCCCTAGGTTATTCATCAGAGGAAATTATTAGGTTTGTGCAGTCTAATACTTATATATTTATAAATATTTAACAAGTCATATGTTCCCTGGATTGAGACAATTCATTCTCTTCAGTATATTAAGAGAACTAAAAGCAATAAAATAGAAAATTCAGCAGTAACTTTAATCAATGTAGTGGTGGTTGTACAAGTATGCTCTACAAAGTCATTCCAGTATTTTGCTGTTTACATAAATGTTCCCATCCAGTGTAAGTGTTGTAAACTATTCTCAGTAAATAACATTACTTTCATTAGGTAACATAACTAACAGCTTTCTTTTTGAAGTGCTTACAGTGCTATTGTTTATGACACAAAGTGACTTCTAAATGTATTTACAAACCACAAAGCAACTTGAAAGTTTGTTTTGATCTGTTTGAGGTTCTTATTCAAAACTGTGTGAAAATTATCATATATGACAGGTTCTTTGGCTACATTGACAATATATTATGGAGAAGCTTGAAATGCTATGAAAGGCTGTCTCATCATGTTTTTGTACTACAAAAGGCTCTCATTTCAAGCTTAGTCTCTGAAAGTTTGCCTCATCCTGTGCTCCAACAAATTAAAGCCTACCTTTTTTCCCCTTGCAATTAGCTTATAATTCCTTAGGTACACAGCCTCTTGTAAAAGTATATAATCTAATTTCAAGCCTAGTTTGCTTCTAATTATCTGTTTATCAGCAATTGAGAAGAATTTATTCTTTTTACTCATAAATTTTAGGTTTTTGCAAGAAAAGAACATCTGATATTGAGAATGGAATGTATTAATTATATACTCTCTCATCTAATATATATGAACACTTAGTTTTGCTTTATTTTAATAATGGTCAGAAAATACTTTGTTTTGAGACTGTTGTTCAGTGTTTAATTTTTCTCTTAAAAAGTAGGCTCCGAAATGGATGGAAGTTTTATACATTTGTTTCTGTATCATAAGTTAATTTCTTGATAGAAGCTATGACTAATTCTTTTTTAGCGAGCCAAGCCTCTTGAAAGGTTTTACATGATCCTTCTGATGGGCTGCCTATAGTCATAGTGTTGCTGAATTCAAGAGGTGTGTGTTTTTTGCTGGTTTTCTCTTTTTTATTTTTTTTTATGTATGATAGGCACTGTGTGCACAAAACCACAAAAATCCTTTGCAATATTTTCCAATTTTATTGGAGAGTTGGAGTGCTCTATCCTCCAGTTTTTACTAAATTTTCCCGCTAAAAAAGATAAGTGACCAAATTTCATACAAATCAGTTACAAATCTCTGAAGTGCCAAATCCGAAAATCGTATTGGTTCTTTCTGAGAGATTCCCATTTTAAAAGAAAAAACAGGACCAAAAGGCTAATCTCTCTTGTAACCTTTCCAGTTTTAAGACAAATGTATGAGAAGTCAGGACACAAACTGATGCACAATGGCTTTGGTAAACAGAATGACTGAGTAAAATTACCCAACTGTGAACAAATGTGCTGTGTAATTTTTTTAACACAAAAGTCTGTGGAGAAAAAGAAAAAAAACCAAACACAACAGCTAAACAACTTGCTAGACCAAGCAGAGTCTGTCATTCTGCATCCAAAACCTGCTGCTATGGCTAACAAGATTGTGAGGTGTACCAGGGAAGGGTATGGAATAAGATATGTGGGGGACAGAGCAATTTCAGATGTAAGACAAATTTCTGTACTCTTTCACATGTGTATTAGGAAATATAATACAAAACAAAGAGAAAGACTTGGGATTAAATCCAACTTTCTATTGAAGACAGAGTAGAATACATACATTCTTAAAAGTTGTGTTGGTCAAAATAATTTAAGTGTCCATAGAACATGTCTATAGTGACTGATTAATTTTTGCGGATGAAAATGAAATACTTTTTTCACAATTTCGTAGGACAGGGTTTTGTTAAATGTTTTATCTTCTTTTCTCTGACACTGTAGCAAAACTTGCAGAATATTTCAAAGAGCATTTTCCAAACAATTTGTTGGACAGTGGTTCATGAATTCTCTGATGCTCTGTGTATTTATCGAGTATGTATATGTCTGCTTTTCTAAGACAACTTATTTGTGAGGAAGAGTGTGTATAGAACCCAGGAGAATAAGTGTCTTTGTATTAAATTGAATGATTTGGAGAATGGTGAGTATTTTTATAGGAAAGATTTCTTAAAAATATTAAGGGATGAACTTTAGATGACTCTGTAATTAAAAAATACAGGGTTGTAAGGGAAACTTTTTGTGAAGACAAAGTTGTTTCTCCTGCCAAATCTTCATTATTAGCTCTACTTTGGAAGAAGGTGAAAAGTCTGAGCTGAAACTTTCCATCCTTTCTTAACCTTGGCAGCACTAAAGAAAATTACTTGCTTCGTAAAGTTTTTGAGAAATTGTGTCAACCTCTTATATGATTTTTGGAAAGTACATTCAAATCTGCTTTCAAGAAAGAAAGAAAAAAATAGTAAAAAGTATGCAAATATGCAAAATACAGTAGTGAAAGTCATTTACAGGTAATCAGGTCCTCAAAAAGAGTAGGCCCTGTAAAATCAGTTTTACTGAGTCAAAAAAACCTTGGTTCTAAGTGCCCCGATATTTCATTTTTTATCACTTTAAATTAGTTATTTTTTAGCGGTCACAACTAAAATTAAAGTAACTTTTCTATTTTAGCATTAAAGTCAATTAAATAGAGAGACTTACAGTTCAATAGGCCAATGTTGAAACAAGATTTGAATGTCAGTTAAAGTTACAGACTCATTATCACAGATAGACTTCTTGGATTTTCTGCCATTATTCAATATATATCTTATAATCCATTATACTGAATATTACCACCAAATTATTATTTTTAATATAACCTAAAATATTGGATTCTATTTAATTTTCAACCATTAAAATAATTTAATTCATCTTTAATGGATATACTTGTCCTTGTCAAAATCCTGGAGATCCTTTCCCCTCTGCCTTTAAAGCACTCACTGAAAAGCAAAGCACAAAGGCACACAAAACTTACCTGGACAAATAGTTATCACTTTCAGCAACAAATTGCAGTTTATTTCATGGTTTGCATGAATCGTAATGCCTTCCAGACCTCTTTTGGGGGAGAGAGGATGACAAAGGGGAGCAGAGTTCGAGTGGCACCTGAGCTAAAATGTGCCGGGTGATTTCAGTTTACTCAGAGATGTGTTATCTGAGACAGAATAAATTTGAGAAATTTGAGACTCTGTGTTAATATATTTAAATGGATGTACGGAAAGAGAAGAAACAAACAGAAATAGTACGTTGCAGAAGCAAAGTGGGTGATACCAATTGTGATTTTCTATGTATTGCTGAAATCTAATGTGCTGGTTCATATAGATGGAATATTAATGAGAACGAGTAACTCAAGGAGGCATGTAAAGGCAAGATTTGGAGAGATAGTTTTATGTCAAAGGAATCTTGGTTTCTGGCATGCAAAATGAAACTCCAGGGAACACAGCAGTGAAATCTTCAGGAAGTGGAAAATAATGCATGGACAAAAAGCTGGTTATCATTTAGCTCTGACTGCTAATGCTGAAGGACACAGAAAATGAAATTGGAGGAGGTATCTGAAAATTTATGAAGTTATGCTTAGAACTGACCTTGTAAAATAAGATCAAAGGAGGGAATATACAGAAAAGTCCAGATTATATGCATCCTTTGGGTATTAAGGAAATTAGCTAGAAATACCCTGCCGTACAACAGAGAATTTCTTTATGAAAAGTCATGTTTAATTGGGAAGGTAAGCAAATATTAGAACAAAGCAAATGAAGTGACAATTTTCAGAGGACAGAAGAGTGAATCTGGTAATTAAAGACAATTAATTTTAACAAACCAAGGCTTAGTTCACAATAGGCATTTAAAGTATAACCGGGGCAGAATATAGGTATTTTATGTCAAGAAGTGTAATCCTTCCAATTTCTGCCTGAATGTGAAAAGACAATAATCAGCTAGTGCTTCCAAGTGCTCCAGGAAGATTTATCTAAATTCTAGTCTCTTTTCATACACAAGATTGCTACTACTGTGTCACAGTTTAGCCCCTATTTCACATCTTGCCCTAGGTACGATCTTCTGCCTAGTCATTCCATGTCCCTACTACCCGAAAGGCAAGACCAGCTGTGCTCAGACCATACCTGATACTCAGAGTCCTTGTCCTCTGCATCACATGAAATAGATACACATCTCTGGATGACCATAGTGTCACCATTCCTAAAATAATTCAACATAATCTGGGTATGTGGAGAAAAAAAGATTATACACAGAAAACTGTGTAGAAGATCCTGAGAAAAACAAGTCATTATCTTCCCCTAGGGAAACTGATCAAGCTGAAAGGATTTAGATGATTTAGTTTCTCAGTCTCAGGATTGAGACCGAATAGTGAGATAAGTAAAGGTACATGGAGTATAGTAATATTCAGGTTTAATTGTGGTAACCGGGCAGTGAAGTGAAAGGAAAACCATAATCAGCCGGCAGGTGAGGGCATCTTCAGCTAAGTAATCACATCCAGCAGACTGTAAACAGAGTAAGTTATGTTCAGAGTCATAGGCATCTGTTGTGGTTGCTGTACATGCTTCTTAGTAATGATGAATGTGAATACACGAAAGAAAATTATGCACATGTTCTTGTGATTTTGACAGTAGCAACTTCAACATTAGCTCGTGACTGAAATGACTGATTTTCCCTGTGAGAAAACTTGCCTGTGTGTCTGGGTTTCACAGTTGTCATGTATGAGACACAGTTATTCCCTTGGCTATTGAAGGGTGAGCAAGCAGTACAGCCAGGATTCCTCACTTCTAAGGACCTTCTCCACTGATTTTTAGAAGTAATTATCATACTCTGCTTAATTGCGATTTCTGAAATCTTCACTTTCTGTGTCATACTTTTAGTAGAAAGATTTTTAGGATGGTATAAAGTACTCTCTAGAACAGCTAGAAACGTACATTTAAATCTGATTTGAACCTGCCTACTGTATCTAATGTGTTTTGACTACAACACTTCTATATAGAAAGAGAAAATACCATTATCATATCTAGATTTTTAAGCTATGTTGCCCTACTCATTCTTTCTAAATAGATGGGCAATTACTCTAATGCTGGTTATAGATCCTGAAACCCGACAGGAGGCAGAGAACTCCTTGAGGACCTCAGATTAATGTGTAAGCCTCAAGAGTATAGACCTGTTTTCCTTCCAAATTCATGTATAACCTCTTTGGTTTTTTCCTAGTCAATACACCAGAAGCTGTGAATACTGTCCTGAGGTATATAACCCCTCTAGACACGGCGTACCATGACGCTGTAATTCTGTGGTTAATCTAAGAGTAATTCAGGCCTTTAATCATGTGATAACTTTCACCTTTATTGTAATATTACTCTGAATGCAGCTCGCATTATCACTATGTAGCAAATTGTGAATAGCAAGTCGTAGCTGTCAAGCAAATGGCATCAGACAAATGCAGACGAATCAAGCCTTGAACCAACCTGGCAAGGGATGTCTGAGAGTTTAATTTCAATATATCAGATTTGCATACTCAGGACCTAAAATGTCCTGTCTATATGGATGGGTGATGACAAGCTGACAAGTGTGCCTAAAGTACATTCAGATTTCTGCATTTCAGGAGCAAAAGAACAAACTGGTTACAGTGTATGAACAAGGTTCAGAGCACAGAGGTTGAGTGAAATGTCACTCAGGAACTCAGATAAAACTGAAGATATTTATTTTATGAATCGTAAATGATGGCATGATTTCCTTAAAAAATATTCATGATTTCTTGGAATTACTCATAAAATGTGGTTCAAAACAGTATAGACTGCAAAATTATACATCATTCATGTAAATTTTCCAAAATTTATATTCAGGTCATAAAGTGTAATGCCAGTATAAAATATAATAGCAGTAAATATCAGAGACATTTGTTAGACCATCTCGATAATTACAGAATGTATTCCCATGAGAGCAGAATTACTGTAATGTATGCTAGCAGGATGTTTGAAAACAACCCTCTTAATAAATGGAGCTGACAGAAAATACACTGCAAAAGGATTATTGGCAAAGGCATGTAAAGTAAGAGATTTGGCAGGAACTTTAAGAACACAAATATGCATCACTCAAGGGAGAAGATTTCTATCCAGGGAACAAGCTGTCTTTGTAAACAGGATTATACCCATAACAAGCATCTAGAAAGCATATAGGAATGCCACCAAAGAAAAATTGTATCCAACAGAAATAAGGGATTTAAGGAATATTTCAGTGACAGTTACTTCAGGACGTTACTCTAAATAGTTAAAATTGTAAAACCAGTTTTATTAATTTTTACATTTAATTGTTTATTTAATTGTTACATTAACCAGTCACTTTGCTTCTCTATCCCCATAACAGATGTTCATTATAAAAACTGAATACATTAAGATGATTACATTATTCAAACTCTCTGATAATTCATTTGTATTAAAACCATAAGACTCTGTTGACATTTCCCTAGGGTACATTTGGTGAGGTTAAGCAGGATAAATGTCACAGTTAGTAATGCTGTTAAGATAAAAACCTTGCAAAGGAACTACATATTATTTCTCTGCTTTATGGTCCTTAACAGCAACTTTTAGAGCTATATTTCCTTTTTAAATGATGCATTATACCTTGAAAAGTAAAATAAAAAGACCTGAAATTATGATTCTTGCTCATTTTATCAAGAATAAATGAATAGAGGAGGAGAAATCTTAAAGAAGTATTCATGATTTTTTAAAAAAGTTTTGAAGCCAAATTTATATTTAAGTATAATGATCCTGGTGAGATATGTTATGGAAGAATGTATCTTAGAAAGTAAGATGTGTATTAATTTCAATGCAAATGCTTCAAAATAAGAAGTGAACCATAAAATCGCTAAGATTCAAAGAGGAATCTCAAATACAGCACAGACTTGAATAATTTAGAAATATCTGATTATATAGCATCATGTAGTTGGAACTGGAGAAAAAATTAGGTTGGGATGACCTGTAGAGGTCCCTCATTTCAGCCTCCTTCTCAAACGAGGGGTAAATACTAAGATTAATTTAAATAACTGTATGCCCATTCAATTTGTATTAATAAAATTTTACAAGTAAATTTGGGTTGCTCGTGGCCTTCTCCAGGCAAGTTTTGAAAAAGTGCAAGAACTGATAATGCACACAGACTCTCAAGGCCAGTGCTCAGATGCTTACCTCTTCCCTTGTATCCAACCCAGCTGTCCATTGCAGAGACCTGTGACCATCACCTCTTGGATTTCATTGTGTGTACCTTTCTGCTTTCTCTAAGTCTCTCCATCAGGTGGCTGATTGCTGGTGGATGCCCCTGGCATAGCCTTCTCATCCTGGAGCAAACAAGCCCAATTAATGCCCTCAGTCTCACCTCACCATAGGTCCCTGAGCTGAACCTCTTCCATGGCATTTTGCTGGGCTCTTCAGTTTGGGCCATCTCTTTTGTATTGACGTCCCAGAACAGGCCATGCCGAATACTGGGCAACATTCACTTCCCCCAACTTGCCAGCTAGAGTATGTTCTCAACTATTAACTCAGTTCATACCTTTACATTAATCTAAAGGCTGTTGCTCAAACTTCAGTAAAGTGTGATCATTGCAGAAGTTCATTATATTTCGGGTACTGAAAGCTTTTCTTCAGTCTTTATTCAAGCACATTAAAAACGTAACTAAGTATACCTTATTAGAGAATAAATTGCAACAATTCCAATTGACAATAGGATTAGATGGACGTAGAGGAATATAAAATGTTTTGATTTTTTTTTTTAATCAGCAAAGTTAACAAGAAGCTGCTTAATAATCAAAGTTAATTTCATACTGCTCAGCTACTTAGAAGGGTTTTTTTGGTTTGATTTGTTTTTTGTATCTGAGTCATACCTAGTATCTGAACAGAACATTAATTACAAGTATTACTAATTATCAGACAAGTGGCAATTTTGCAGTTGTCTTTAATTGCAATATCTTTGGCTATACTCAGGTTAAACAAAATTGCTCCTGATAAAAACTGTGTTATTAATAGAAAATACTCATAATACATTCTTTTGTGAAAAGACAGTCACTATTTCAGAGGCTAATAAAAACAGATCACCTGGTCCAATGCCCCTGCACAAAAAGCAGTCATGTAGAGCAGGTTGTTCAGGGCTGTGTTGATTCAGGTTTTGTAGATCTTCAAGGATGGTGACTCCACAAGCTCTCTGCAAAATCTGTTACCATGTTTGATCACTCTCTCAGTAGAAAAAAAAAAAAAAAAGCTTTTCCTTATGTGCGATTTCCTGTGTTTCAGTTTGTGCCCTATGCCTCTTGTCCTGTCACTAAATGGGGTTACCTTAAGCCCTGTTGTTCGATATCGTCATAGAAGACTGCAAGATAGAGAAGGGAGCATACATACTCATTTTGTGTGTGACATAATGCTGGAAGAAACTACAAGTAAATCAGGGTTGTAATTCAAAATTAACTTGCTGTAATCTGTTGAAAGGGGTGGGTCTTCCACTGGGACAAGAATAGTTGTCTAGATAGCAGTTCTTTGGGTGGAAGAATCTGAGGACTGCTTATCACTTGCAAGCTAAACACAATCAATTATGGCACATTATTACCAGCAAGACAACCTGTACTGTGGCACGTAAGAATATGAATTTGTGTTTTGCTGGATGCATGAAGCAACCTTTTTCCTGCACTCAGCTGTCATAGGTGCCCAGCTGGAGGTCTTTGTCCAGATTTGCTGCTCCAAGCGTCATTTGGGAAGGTCAAAAGAAAATAGACAGAATGGTAGGAGACACAATAGAAGGAAAAATTAAAGGAGCTGTGATTATTCAGGCTAAAGAGGATAAGATGATTGATAAGAGTCTTCAAATGGAAAAAGTAAAGTTGGATATTCTTTTCTAAGAGAAAAGAAATAAGCTATTCCTCATGTTTATGCTGCACAGACAAGTAATAACGGTGCTTAATTCCAGTAGGAGAGATTCAGAGGAGTTTGTTAGTTGTAAAGGTGTTAAAGCATTGGTACGGTTTGCTGACCCTTTCTGGCAACTTTTAGGAAAAGCTTAGACAAACACCTGTAACATAGAGCTCATCTACAGGGAAGGGAGAAGATGACCTTTGAAAGTCCCTTTGAGCTCTATGATTTTTCTCATTTACAGATGCCACCATACAGAGTTACAAAGTCAGACAGAGGAATGGACTGTTAAAAGCAATGAATAAAAGAAAAATAAAGTGCCTGTCCCTTTCTGTGCTGTACTGTGCTACACAAAATGAGTATGTATGCTCCCTTCTCTATCTTGCAGTCTTCTATGATGATATCGAACAACAGGGCTTAAGGTAACCCCATTTAGTGACAGGACAAGAGGCATAGGGCACAAACTGAAACACAGAATACATGTACATGTATTCTGATCAAGTCAAGAATATCAGTCTCATGGTTGATTTGGGTTGTTTTGGTTGTCAGTGTTAATCATTGTCCTATCTGAATGTTTACTTATATTTCCAAACCTATCTAATATGTCAAAGGTCTGAGGCTATTATCTAACAGACACAAATGAACTGCAGATGTTGCTAAATGTTTGATATATTTCTATAATATTTCAGCATTGTTTATGTCAAAAACCCCATCCGAAGATGCTTGTTTCTTCTAAATTATTTTGAAAATCTAATTTTAATAGTGAACTCCAGCCTTCAGATTCATAGACCGTCAATATCAATATTGATTCCTTGAATAAACAGGAGTTTTCATACTTTTTCATACTTGCCTAAGATACTAGTAGTCCATTTTCTGGCAAATCCTTGAGTTGGATTATTTTCAAGCATAAACACACAGTCCTTAACTGACTGTTAGAAGATTCTAAAACAGCTACCACGTCTGAATGACAGGTAGGCATAACTTGTATTTGGAAAGCAGTGTAATGTAGAGATGATCCATCAAAATGAATAGAGGACCCCACATTCTGGTAAGTGCAGTGCCAACTGTGTCACTGCCATGCACTATATTTTTTGAAACTCTTATTACTTACCAACATGCATTCAGTAAGGTCTAATACGCTTCTAATCAGAGAGGCAAACATGGAGAGAGGATCTTTATATTTTTAGAATTTTTGCCAAGCTGTTTTGATAATAGTTCCAGATTGACCATACTGAAGTATGGAAATAAGAGAATCTTATTTCACCTATTGGGGATGTTTTTTTAAAAAAATAAATAAATAAAAAAAAATTAGAAATTAAGGAATGACAAAATTAACTTGTATTTATGAAAGACTTTGTTATCTTCTGTTTCTCTGATACTAATGACTGCATTCTGGAAATTTCATATTGATCAGGAAATCATGAGAGCCCTGTTTTTACTAAAGGTTATAACTGATTTCAACTCGTACCTAATATTTCAGCTTTTGCTTTTGGCTTTAAAATTAGTTAAAATTTCATGAAAATTTTAATGTAGTTCGATTTTCTGAGTAGTTCGTAGGCAATATGGCAATATGCGGGGCAAGGTTAAGAAAATTCATGTAGCGATCCAACTAGACCCTCCACCAAAAAGAAGAGCTATGCCTCGTCTGTTTTGTTTTGGTTTTGTTACATTATCTATAGCTTTCCAATTTAGAATAAAATATGCCACTGAAAAGGAAAACTTTGTTTCCTAGTAAATTTAAGAACCAACTTGCTTAAAAGTGCCTCTGTTATATTTTTGTTACATGTCGAACTCTTTGAGGTATTTGGTAAATAAAACTCAGAAAATATGAAATCAATTTTATAGGACTTGATTATCTTCTTCCCATGTGTGAGAAAGCATTGGTATTTGTAATCCCACACTTCATTACATTCTGAAAGTTAACGTCTTAGGGAAGGAAAATATGTTGTATAACCCTTGAAATCCAGGAAACAAAAACTATTTCTTTACAAGCGAAAGTGAGAAGTGGCTGTGTAGTTAAGACGGGCGTTTGTCATTCATTAGAAATTATGCTGGACCACATTGTTAATAACTATGATATTTTTAGTGTACAAAAAACATTTTACAATTTTATCTTCTGGAAACAAAACTAAGGAGTAGTTTTATTTGGGTTTGTGGGTTTTAATGTGGGGAAGTTGACCACGTCAGATTGCTTGATAGAATTATTTTACTTGGAAGATACCTGTTATTACATTTTCCTATCTTTGGTAGCATGTTTTAAACAAATGGAAACATGCTAGGCACTGCTGTGAAGTAATATAAGGGGTTATTGCACATATAACTCCTATAAATAAGGCAGCACTTTGTTATGTGTGTCTATCTGTGTGTCTTAAGCACCTTGGTTTGAACATTTTGACCATGTCTCTTCAGGGAAGTTACGATTTTGGCCCGCTTAAGCTTCTACGTGGCCCTTGAATACTGGATTTCAGTTGACTGCCTATGAACTTTGGAAAATATTATCCTTATTTTATCACTTTCTTTTTAAATCAGTCCTGTCAATCAAAATAGAATAGCACTATTTTTAGGACTGATAGGATTTTAACTTGCATATTTTCATTTAAACTCTTGATGTGTACAGGAAATGTATTAGAAGTAAGAAATTCATGATGAAGTTGGCTTGATAGGAAGTTTCCTGTCTCAGATGACATAAAGGTATTTTGGATGAAAGAAGCTATGATAAACACATTGTCTAAACACATTTCTTCATCATGAAGAGGTTGTATTAATGACGTTACCAATCTTGCTGCTGTATAAGAGAATGGGATAAGAGAAGAATGGTTGCATTTGACTGATTTACTGCAGGACACTCACAACAGGACTGGGCAAATGACTGCAATCTATTTCTATTTTTAAGAAGACTTTTGCTACACTAATACATGGAATCCTAATGTATATATACTGCTGGAAACTGTTGCGGGTCCCTATACATGCTCTTAAATTAACACTTTGTACATGTAAAAGTTGTTCCGGTAAATTTCAGTTAAAATACAGTGGTAATATAAAACTAAATTGTTTTCTGCTGTAAAAATGCACTTCACAGATATTTGACAGTTTCAATCCTGCTCTATCGGTTTTGGAAATGGACTTCTATTTAGAGCATGCAGATGCTCAGGGATACTGGGTAAACCAAGTACAGTGCAAGGTTAGTGTAGGAAGGAATCTACAATAAAAAAACTGAGATAATCTCTCACATATACAACTATTTCAAGGATATGAGGAATGCTTTAAGGACTATTTTGACATTTTCAGAAACTTAGATGAAAAATACTTATACTACAGAAATACCTAATGAATAATTCTGTGGTAACCACAATCAGAAGCAAAGAACTAAGTAATTTAGTGCAGAGAAAGTGATCACTGGGAAATAACTAAAGCATCTGTTCTTACAAAAATAGTGCATAACAATTCAGATTAGGAAGAAAAACTTATTCAATATCATTGTGAGAAACTCATTGATATTGGGGAAAAGAATAGTTCATCGTTTTTCATTAGTAAAGCTTTTTCTATAGGAAGTTTTAAAAACGACACTGATGACAATAAATTGTCAAAAAAAAAGAAAGTTTGCAGGAAAAGGCAAGAAATTTAAGTCATTACATGTACATTTGCTAAGCAGTGTCTTAAAATTTCTAAATTATTAATTGAAAATCTGTTGTGTGGTTTTTTTTTTCCCCTCTTATGCCAGAGTGGAAGTTGACTGCTTATAAATTAATAAGTAATTTGAAAAATTACTCTTAGCTTCAATTGTTTTTACAGATCTCCAAATCTGAGACTTTTTTAAACTATGAAATTCTGTATTCTTCTGTATATTAAATATTAACAACCTGCTCTGCAAACACATATATTGTGATTGCTGCACTCTTAAAATGGATT
>NW_009622476.1:0-2408 GCF_000690535.1 Cariama cristata | reverse complement strand
CATATAGTGAAATGAGACCTGGGATTTACTTTATTTCAGAAAGGTAGTAACTGTGAAAGGTAGATGATTTGCCAATGGTAGGGTCTGGTATTAAGAAACATCCTGTTCTTCAAAATCAAAGAAGCCAGTGATATGTTTAAATGGCCCACAAGAAAATAGCTTTGAAAGATTTACTAAATTTAACTGAGATAGAGGATTTTGCCAAAATTGTCCTTTAAAATACCTATATACTGTAGATGATTGTTTTATAGATGTAAAAAGCTTTTTGAGATATTCCAAGATTTCTCATAGCATTTGTCAGTGCGAACTCTAAATCTCTCTTGAAGGAAATGAATGTTTGAGGAAAAGAAGATTTACAGAAGACTTAATGATATTTTAGGAGTTAAATCTACATTGTAAATACAGACATGTTGTCATGTGGGGAGAGGAGTTTAATCCATGATGGTTCTTAAAGTTCAATGAGTTGCACAGAATTACAGAGGAGACTATTTTCCTATTCTGCTCAATCTTTGACCAAATAGAGAAATACTTACTTTGGAGGAAGAAAGGGAGGTCATATCTGCCTAGTCAGTGAAGCCTGGAAGTCGAGTATGGATTTTCACTCCAGGTAAAAAACAGCTTATTACAAACAAGTTTCTTCACATAAAAATATTTGCATATAATGATGGGAAAGCAGGAACAGAGTACATACAGGCGCTTAGATTATAGGGGTTGATCATTTGTGTTGAATACACAAAGCTGTCCCGACTAAGTCTGATTTCAGTGGAGTTGTGTAATCATTAACATGATTACGTTATCAGCTTATTTAAGTAACTGTTGTGGAAATGCTGAAAGGAAAGCATGTTACAGACTATTTTAAAAACCTTAGAAACTTGCATGAAATCTTCTGTATAAAGAATGTCCTTCCAAACAAACTACTAGTGCAACTCTTCATTGCTTTTCTTCCACTTTCCAGTAAATTTTCAAAAAGTGAACAGGAAATCTGTAAAAACACCTCAAGCATCATGAATCTAGAAGATTTTCAGTTCCATATAGATTTGCAAAAATACAGAGGGAACAAGTAGATGTACACAATAGAGAATCGCTCATGAAAAGATAGGACTCCATAGGGTGACATAGTGACATCTTAATTCAGTCTTTCTCCACAGATTCCTGTTCCTGAATTACGGTGACATGGAGTAGAGCATGCAGAGATGAGAACTCCTCCTTTTGTCCTGCACAGGTCTCTGTGCCAGATCCAGAGCCTGGGTTCCCTTTCTGCACAGAGATGTGAATCCTCCTATTCAGAGAGACCCAAGCAAGGCCCCTTGGTTTCCCTTTTCTAGTCCATACTACCTGTGGAAGTTGAATGAGTCTTACTGCCATGTTACTTCATTGTGGTTGTACTCCACATGCCAAAAATTAACAGTATTAACGATCCATGCCACGTCCCTAATTTCCTGGTGTCAAGTTCATTCTGCTGTACAGGTTGCTTTATTCAGTAGCAGATACCTTACTGTCAAGCAGAAAGTTTTGCAGATTATTTTAATTACAGAATGAACTTTCATACGAAGTGAAATGAACATTGCCTTTCAAATATACTTATGCTTCGTTGTTGTAAATAATGATGGTGGATGGAGGTTTATTTTCCAAAGAAAAAAACATTTCACAGTATGCACTGCACAGCTTTTTATCAAAACCCTGCAGCAAAGAGGCAAACCTGTCCAGTGCAATCTTTGGTATGTAGATTCGATGGCATAGTAGGTTACAGCTGAGGAAAAAAATGCGATGCTAGCTACTCAAAACCCCCAACCCTACATACATCTTCTGTTTTGCAGGTTGTTTAATTTTAAATCTTTCAGCATGAGAGCACTACAAGTTTATCACTAACTTCTGCCTCTCTTAATAATTCCTCTGCATTATGGTTGTATAGGTTTAATTAGCTGCTTCTGTTTTGGTTTTCTCGTGTCATGTTGTCTTTTTCATTAGATTTCTCTTCTTCATTTGTGTTAGATGTTTGCACATTTCCTAGCTTTAAGCAATGTGGGCTATAATTGGGATCTAAAGTTGGAACATGTCTTCAGTTACCATTTTGTTAATTCCTTTTATTTTCCTGTCAAAACCGTATGTTATCATGTATTGCCAATGAAGTGAAAAAGAAGTCAAAGGTAATCCACATCAGCTTTTTTGCTTCTAGCAAAGGTTTGTGTCTTTAGACTCATTTTCTGTTACAAATGTTCTATGAAAGTATCCATACTATTTTCATTTTCTGTTTTCATAGAAGCTATGCACAAGCATGTTACAGAGTGCTGGAGGCTTTTAAGCTTGTAAAATCAAATGTATCCATGATGTAGTTTTCTCACATTCTCTGCAACTCTTTTATCGCTTTTTTTTCCGGTCAAGTATAAATTTAATTTTTTTTATATATA
>NW_009622475.1:9740-45450 GCF_000690535.1 Cariama cristata | reverse complement strand
CATCTCTACACAAAGGAAGACCTGTCATTGGAAACTTCCAGGCAAAGTGGCAACAGAAGACAGAAAGAACTCTTCAGTATTTTATATAATCTCACTCTGTAATACAAATGGAAAGTACAGAAATAATCACTTTATTAGGAGAGGAGGCAGAAACTAAATTTCACCAGTCTATAGAGGGGAGGGATGCCCAAGAGGACCAACCACAAAATATGCTAAGGGACTGTTTCAAAGATGATAGTCCTAAGAAATTTAAACTTTACCCCAAGTTCTTCCCTGGTATACCTCCACTCAGCCCATCTGAGTGAGAAGTCTGACAGTATCTTGCTGCCTTTCCCTGCCCATTCTGATACGGTTCAACGTGTTTCCCAGAGCAACGATTGAGAAGAAAGTGATGCTTCCAAATGCAGAAATCAGCATTTGGAAATGAAATGCCTGGGACAAAGGCAGGAGCCATGGCATTGCGATAGCCTTTGTCAATACCGTATTTACAAAGTCTGGTTACTTAGAGTTGATTCTTCCCACCCTACCTCTTACTCCTGCTGTATCTTCAATCAAAGTGCAAATCCTACAACTTACCATTCACCAACTGACTTCTACTCTAGATCCAATTCTTTCTACCCCAACTAACATCTGGAACTATCACCTTCTTAGGAGCCCCAGTTACCAGCTATGACAGAAAAAAAAACAGAGACCTGGACCTAGGTTGCCTGAGCAACTTCAGTTCTGACATTTCTGAGCATGTTCATGTCTGACTTTCAGCCTTCAGATATTTCTGCAATTTTCCTGCCCCCCACCCCTATATGCACTTCCCTAAGACTTTGAGTTTGGTTTAATTAAAGCAAAGCTACAGGCAAACGGACAATTTTTTAATCATGTCCTTCCCCACCAGCAGTTTACACGTGTTTTCCAGAGCAGAGGTACAACAAGTAGCAGCAGTCTTGGCTAAGTGCTACTACCTGCTGTGATTGACTAAACGTCGTTTGCATCATTTGGTGGTTTTCCTTGATAAGTGGAGAAATCAAGAAATGGCAGAAATATATCAGCTTAATTTTTTCAAGATGGAAGCTGCCAGCTGATGTCAGGAAAGAAATACAACATAAATGCAATTAAAACCCTGTTTGAGTCTCTGCAGCACATGAAACAGTAACTCCAAGTTAATCGCTTCCTTCATTTCAACTGAATATCCCTCAGACTAGCAATCTTTTAAAAATCATCCTTGTTAACTGTTTTATTGCTCAAAGCACTTCACTAAAGATTACTTAACTCTATACATCCTATTCACATGGAATGACTGCATATTTTCAATAGGCCAAGTTGAAGCGTTCCAATATAATTTGCTTTCAAAAGTCTGGTAAATACTATTTAGACTGAAAGCTTACGGTTTCCTCCATCTCCCACCATTTCCACACTAGTCACATATTCTGGTGCATAACTGGTACCTTAAGGAAGTAAACTGGAACAAACACTTCCTACGGTAATGAAGTACCCAACTTTCAGCTGTAACTTGATCATAAGTTCTTTGGAGGTTTTGCAAATGAAAATTTTCAGAAACTTTCAGTTCAGTCAAACTGAGGTGGACTTCCACAGGGACAGCTAAAGGTACACCTCTGAACCCAGCACCAACACCTGCCAAATTTGAAGTTCCTGCTCCAACCATGAATATACTGAAACAATCCAACAGAAATACTTGGTTTCAGACACTGGGAAAACTACCTGTTCTTACTTTGTTGTCACTAAATTTTTTATTTTTTTTTTTTCTCCAATTGTAAGATGATCAAACGCTAGATCAGGCTGCCCAGAGAGGCTGTGGAGTCTCCTTGGAGCTTTTCAAAATCTGACTGGACATGGTCCTGGGCAATCTGCTCCAGCTGACCCTGCTCTGAGCAGGGGGGTTGGACTAGACTGTCTCTGGAGGTCCCTTCCAACCGGAGAGTTTCTGTGGTTCTAGGACACCAAACCCGTTTTTAGATCTCAGGTCTCCAAACTGTAAAGCATGAAAAAGACATAAATCCAGTAATTTTGATGGCAGCCTTAAACAAAACATTAATAAATGAATCTCAGACATTTCTGGTTCTCAGGCAGTTTAATTTCACTGTTAAACCCAAAAGCAAATGACAACTAAGAAGGAAGAAATGAGATCAAGCAGAACTGTTGAACTAAATAATTTCAGTGCTTCTACTTAAGCAAACTTGTCTGAACAGACCCATAGCAAATTCTGATTTAAGCAGCATGGCCTGACAACACTTCCTTGCTTTAGCTATCAAGTATGGAAAACCAGGACAAGCATTTATGGGGTCAACAATCAGAAAACACAGGAAGAACATTGCAGCAACAAGACAGGCAGGCTTGAATGGAGTAGACATTTTTCAGAAGCCTTTCAAAAATATATCTTTGCAGATCACACAGCATGCTGGCATGAGCCCAATACAGCAGCCTCAAGCCAAATAATGTCTTTTATGTGCCCATGATGTTCTCAGAAGGACCAGCTTGAGCAAGAGTTAGCTCACCTAAGTCTGATTAAAAAACTGACTCTGATTGTCTTGCAGCAAGTATTCAAAGTGGCTGGTTTGTGCACCTGGCCTGCAGTAAGGCTAAAACATCTAGACCATGGGTAGACAAAAAACCTACCTTGTACAAATCTTCCCAGACTTGACACTTTTGAATATCGTTGAAGCAAGTTTACCAGACTGAATACAGGCTGCATAGAATACTATTAACCCAGGGAAAAGGAGGAGTGACCCCCTGGTAAAAGTGGGCCACTCTGCAGAAAGCAGCACAAGCTGCACTGGCACAAAAGAAAAGCACAAGCGGTAGTACCACCCTGAGCCCGGGGAGCTGGACCTGGGAAAGAATTTTTTTTCAGCAGTCTTGATGGTACCTGAGGTACTTCAGAGGACAACTTGCTTCTCGGGTCAGGATGGGTTTTGGCACACTGGTAACTATATATTAACTTCTCCCACCTCCACTGCGAATACACCGCTCTCCCACGATCGGGTTCTCTTCTTGCACCAGAAAAGGCCACGGGCAGTTCCCTCTGTGCTTTCTCCATCACAGCATACACCCATCATCAATGGCTCGCTCTAGAGAGCCGTTTCAAGATCCCCCTCCTACTAATCCTAAAAAACAGGTGGACATGGGAAAGTCACAGTACTAGATAGGAAACTACACACTTCCTAGGATCTTCCATGGAGAAAGGGGAAGTAGAGAGACATTTTAGAAGCATATTTGTGAACTTCTAAATGATTATTCTGGCTGTGATGCCAAAATCCCCAAATTATTAGCTAAAGTACTAGCTCTGAAGCCTCTGGAAAATGTTAAGAGACTTACTGGGGCAGAAGGAACGCCAGGAAATAAAATTTCTGGTAAGTAGTCACACTGCATGACATTTTCCTTACCCATTAACTGCAACACTTAATATCCTCAGTTTTATTTATATTTGCCCTATATGGAGGAGTAGATGCTTCCTTTAAAGTAGAAAGTGTTATCTTAATTGGCATAAAATTTTGATTTTGACGTTATGGAGGTTTCTGTTTAGATAAATATTAACCACCATCACTGCTGCAATGCCAAGTGAAATCTAGGTACATTTTTTAAATGCTTACCTGACTTGTAGCTGGCACTGTAAAGCAAAATGCAATAGAAATGACTAACATTCACAGCAGTCAGCTATACCAAAAATTATAGCTCTTCTTCACGCACACTAACAAATTACTATTACATTCTGCATTTATGTCATCTTTGAGGAGCTGAAAGATCATGCTACTTATAATGGCACAGACTTTGTCTTTAATTACAGCTAAAACTCTCAAGAAAATCTTATGAATGACTGCTGAAGTGAGGTATTTACATTTTTTAGAGTAGTATATGTTTCTTCGAAGGACAGATATGGCTTGAGAAAAATAGTACCGTTACTCACATTCAGAAGTAGTTCTTTTGAGGGCTCAAATCACAGATATTTAGACAATCTTTCATGTCTAACTTCTGCAGGGACCAAATATTTTCCAGGACAGATAACAATGTAAAACAGAAAATTCAATATCCCTGTTTTAAAAATGTTTCTAAAAAATCACATGTAAAATGTGAAAAGGCAAGTTGCACATTTTTGAGCCAGAGAAGGTGTATCCATTTTTACACGGACCCCATTTATGGTAAGTTTTAATATGAAGACAGCCACTTGCAAATTTAAGCTGTTTTACAGTGAGAAAGAAGGAGATGGAAATTTTTCTTCACATACACATGATTTTCTAAAAAAAAAAAAAAAAAAAAATACAAATATATTGGAGATAAAATTACATGCTGAATAGAAGCAGAACGACTGATATATTCACACCAGGGACCCGAGGTACTTTCTGGTATGAGCAAAGTTAAATGACTGAGGTCAAACTCCAGGTGGCTGTATTTCAAATTAGCCTGCCGGCGCTATATATATAATACATAGTACACAGCAGACATCAATCATTACAGCAGAGGTTTATTTTGTGAGCAGAAGTTAACACTGCTTTTAACAAACCTGAGTCTCAATGTGGTCAAGAGGAGACTTTATCTACCTAGCTTTCCAGCCGTACTGGATGCAGTAACTACTGCAGCCCGAGGAGAGACCGTGGTGGCACAGGCTGTCCCTGCTGCTGCCCACGGAGGACCATGCCAGAGCAGATACCCACGCCGCAGCCCAGCGAATGGATGTGCCCTGAAGGAAGCTGCCACCTGTGGAGAGCCCACACAGGAGCAGGTTTTCTGGCAGCTGTGGCCCACGGGGGACCCATGCGGGACCCACGCTGCAGCAGTCCCGTCCTGATGGGCTGAACCCTATGGGAAGGACCCAAGTTGGAGAAGTTCATGAAGGACTGTAACCTATGGGGAGGGAATCTGCACTAAAGCAGTAAACGAGTTACTAAGGGGATGATTAACAGGTCTTGACCAATCTTTCAGATAGCAGGTCTTGGTCTATCTTTCAGATGTCCAGGAAACCCTGAAAGACAGACAAAGAACATCAAGCCATGGCTTATACGTCAAGTAAGCTGAGGGTGCTGGATCAATTTAAGAATTCTTCTTAAAAAGGAGTATTCCCAGGTCTTTTAGCCTCCTTTTAACTTTAGGATTAATAAACATCTCAAGAGTTCACTATCTACTACATCTCCACGATTAAACAAACATGAGACTCATTCTTCAAAGAACTGGCAATATAAAGAAAAAAAAAAATAATCTACATGTCCCTTAGCGGTGTGTAGGTTTTCCTCAGGTCTGCCTATCTGCATCTGTTTATTCCCCAAAAGACTCTTGCTTCACCATTTGGACAAACAGCACAGAACATATTCATTCCTGGACTGGTTAACAGCAGTATTCACGGCAATACGGACTTTTTTGGATTGGGTAAAAGACTACCAGCCTCCTATGCTCAGTGGCTCCTTGGGCTATTTTCAGGAGTGTGGAGAACAGTGTTTCTTTCTACCAGAAATAACTTTACTGGCTTTGTCTAAAACGGTATTTTTCTGAAATTTCAAGCCAACAGTACTGTCTAGTGATTCTAATTAAATCACCACTACTTTGCTGTAAATAATATGCTCATCACAACATGTACTTCCTAAATCTTAGGCAAGCCCCATACTGTTATCTTCCAGCTTGTCAGGTCTGCCTGCCTTTTCCACGTGCCAGCAAACAAAGCGGTCTGTGGAAGGCAAAAGGGACACCTAACTTTTAGAGGCACCTCATCCGGAAACAAGGTGTGGTATCAAACAGAGATGCCAAGAGAGAACAAGGCGAAGAAATGCCATTTCTAACAAAGTTAAGTCTGTGAAAACAATAAAGGCACTGCAGGGAACTGAGGAAGGGCAGGGGGAGAGACCTGGCGACACCAACGTTGCTGCCAGTCTGCTGCTTGCATGGAGCCAACCACCCATGTCTCCCAAGGTCTGGACTCTGCTATTAATTATGATCAAATACTTGCAAGTTTAATGACTATGGGTGTAACTTTTTAGTAACTACTGATAAGGAGAGCTTTGTAGAAACTTGTTTGAAATAACTGTATAAATTATAATTGACCTGAGGTTTTAATAAGGGAAGTTTCAGTTGATCTGTGGAGGTGGACTATTACATCTATGGGTCAATTAAATTCCAATGCCTTGTTGCAGCAGCAGGATCCGTGGAGTCTGCAACAAAGCAGCAGAGAAATAAGCTTATTTTCCATAAAGAGGGAAGCCTAATCTTAAAACATTTCACACTAATAAAATATCAGGACATAGTCTGTTTTTGTTATAAAAAGGAAATTATTAGACTATGAGAATCACAACAGACAATAAATCCCGCTTTTGTCCAAGTTTTGGGCCTGTGAGCAGTTCCAAGGAAAAGTAAAATGATACCAATATCTATGTATCATATCTATAACAAGTCTCAGCCACACAGTCTCTAAATTACCACTAAAAATTATTATTCTACTCGGAACAAAAAATGTAGCTGCCTTTGTGGGACGGGGGTAGAAAAAGCATTGTGGAAAACAAAGGTTTCTGATACTTACTATTTATGAAAGATAATCAATACCATAGACCACATACATTCATACTTTATGGTCTACTGTTTTTTAATTCTGGTTCTAAGTGTTGCAACATAATGGAATATGATTTATCAATGCACTTCCAAAGCACCAAAAGAGTTTTCCTTAATTTATGTTATAGCGTGCCAGATGCATGAAGATTTTCCATTAATAATATGGTACAATTCAAAATTTTGTGTCTTGGTGCATGACTGACAATAGATTAACTATTATGTTAAAATTAGAAAGCGTTGAATGCCACCGACCAAGTAAAGCATTTAATCATATAGTTCTTTTAAGCATAGGAACTTTTCCCACTGCACTACAGGGGAAAGTTATAAAACATATGATTAAATGCAACTGAATTAGGTACAAATCACAAAGGAAAACATAATTTCAAAAAATCTCTAAAGCATATTGGAAACAAACAGGCTTGTGAGAGACGGAAGGCTGAAGATTTGTTGCCAGAGTTTCTCTTTCATATATGAAAGAAGCAATGACAAAGAAAGACCACAGCTGATGCATTCTCAAAGGCATAGATGACTTCGTACCTCCCACTGAGGTCATGCTTTTTAAATCACCTCCAAAATTATTACATAGAGGTTTAGCATAAGTCTTAATATAAAGTTAATTTTTGCTGTATTATAAATTAAACTTTGAGCCTTCTTGACAGTCTGATAAACAGACACATACAAATGAGAAATTCAATCTAATTACAGAGAAAAATCCTATAGCCCTGAAGGCGTCAGTCCCTTGGGGATGTACTATGTGGAGACAATAGCCCTGATATGTAGTAAAACCCTTTTCCTCCCCTACCCTGAGAAAAGCAGTACAAAAGAAAAAACAAACAAAAAAAAGCAGCAATTAGCATTATCAGGTGGACTTTGGATAAACAGAAAGTATGGGAAGAAAGAGACCACCACCCAGAAAAATCAACTCTAGTCATGAAATCAGAAGAAAAAAAGACCTCTTGAACTCTAAGCAGAAAAAGCAGCCTGTTCATTTCTACAAAAGGGGACCAAGGACAGATACAGCTAGAAAAAAGGGTATTGCTCCGTGTCTCCCTTGTGCTGCATAGGGTAAAGGGGAATCAACGTAGAAAGATTTCCAAGGCTTTTTGTGTGCCCTTGAATTATCAGAGGCTCCTGCCAAGGCCACCGTGGAGAACCACCCGCCCAAAGTGGCAGACTGCACTGCAGTGACTGCAGGAAAGCTAAAGAGGAGAGAGATCCCCTGTTAACCCCAGGACTAAAGGCATTTGAGCGTTGAGGCTCCACTTCTATGGAGAGCACCAAGACGGACATCCTGTAGCCAGAAGTATGCGGGACAGACACACAAAACGGGCCGACTTGCCCAAACGCAGGAGGTTTGAAGGTCAAACACAACGGTTTCATAAACGGCCATCAGGGACCGTGCTCAAAAAGTTATGGAAACCCAATGATCACAGTAAAGACACGCTCTCTACAGCTCAGAAATTTTAACTTAAATTTTTACAGAGAAAACACCCACACCTGTGTTCTTTTGCCCACGAAGACAATAAAAATAGACAATGCAAAATAATGGGTCTGCCTGCTTATTACTCATGGGAAATACTGCTTTGACCTGCATTACTACTTTATATCCACATACTATGCTTCTCCTAGAATAACTGCATGCAGAAAACAAAAGAATACTTTAAACAAGCAACTTGCTTTATTTTATAAAATCTGGAACAAGGCTTTATTTGTCTTCTCACCAGATGGAGCCTACAGCCACTGCCCCCCAGCCACCCGCAGCACCCCAGAGCAGAACAGCACCTGCAAAGACCTCCATTGGAACGGCCTCTCTCTACTCCACAGACGGTGAACATCATAGCCCCACTTCAGCAAGAAACATTTAAATGTCTGAATAAACTCCAGCTTAACCCCAGATCTTTCCTGGATCACAACTAGAGTGGCTCAGCATCTGGCAGGATTGAGCCCTAAGGGCATATGCAAGAAGAAATTGGCAATTTCAATTTAAATGCTAATACTTATTCTTCACAGTGAAAATTGAAGTATAACAAGCAATCTCTCATCACACAGGAACAGCCTTGATTGTTATTTAATGATCACAACGAATAGTTAGGAAGCACGAGATGAAGCTAATAAATCTTCTGTTGAGCCTGCAATTTTCAACAAACAAAAGTACTCAAAGATTTCAAAAGCAGTTCAGTCTGATTTCTTTCACCTTAAACAAAACTTTCAGTCACAGATCCACATACTGGCACCACACAATTCTATTAAAAAACCGAAAGACCCAGCTACTAGAACAAATTTTTTAGAATTTTTTCTTTTGTGCTACCTAAACAGTCTAAAATATATCATGTTCTATAAAATTCAAGTTTGTGCATCAGCACTATTCACCACAGAATCTGTTTGGCTTCCAGTGATAAATTAAGAAATAAGACAAACACTATGGAAGTAGTTTTTCCTTCTTTCTTACTCCAGCCTCCTGGGAGAATATAAATACAGTTTGGTTTGTTTGGGTTTTAGCACATCTAAGATACGTTCTGTTTTAAGTAAAGGTAAGTTGAGGATTATTTTTGTTTGACAATTAAATAATTAAACAATTTAATGTTGTCTTTAAAAAAATAGGCATTGAGACTGCTTCCCCCCCAAAAAAAGGCAAAGAAACAAACATAAGGCTCATGAGACTCCAAACTCCTTCTGAATCGCAGCAGTCAGTACTTACACATAGTTTGAATGAACCAGTCACCACTGAAATGGCTACTGAGTTTAGCAGCAACTTGACAGTTTCCTCAGAAAGCTCTAACGGTAAAATATCCATGCACTGAGAAGCATCCATTCTAGAAGCCTCTTCATGCACCAATGGAAAACACCACTTCCCACAGCAACTTTAACTACGTAAAAGCAATTCTGTCCTTACCTAACACGAGGGCTGCCTCATTTTTGTTGATAATATAAACATACATGTGCATGTGTGTGTATGCATGAGAATTAAAATGCTTCCCACACACCACACCCCCAGCATAAAACAACGTAAACTTTCTCCAGAATTAAAAAGCATGTGTAAAATACAACAGAAGCAATGCGGTTCTAGTGCAATCACATATGGAGTACACTCTTTAAGTAGAGATATACGCACCAAGCCTCCCCTTCAGACTCCGAACGGTGCCATAGTCAGCTGTGGAGGGACATCTGGAATATTTCTAGAAAGAAACTGAGTCTCTTACAGGCTCAAATTATTCTTTGCAACCTGTTCAATAAAGAAGAGGTAACAGGTACTTGCTTTAGGTTACCTTCCTCACTTCCCTTCTCTCCTCAATTCACCACCCCTTCCACAGAACAATTCGGCTGGATGGCCTCGGTGTTCAGACACCGGCTCGTGCCGAGGCACGGAAGACGTGCCACATCAGACCTGAGGCACTTGGCCCCTCCATACAGGTCAGTTGAAGTGATGGTGTAAGTTACATATAAGGTGTAAGCATAAGCTTCTTTTATCTCCTCATTCATCTCTGGAAAGTTTTGTACAGCACAACAAAGAACTAACCCGTGGCCACATGGAATGTAAACTGCATCTGAGCCTGCTGAATCAGACCACCTCATCAAATAAGTTAGGTCAATTCCATTGCCATTACATATTTCTACAATTATAAGAGTCCCCTATGCCCTGAAATTCATTTCGAAAGACTTCAAGCTAGGTGGTCTAAGCTCAGAAGCACATGAAAGCCAAACAAGCTGCATCCAAGAAATATGACTCTCTTCAATATCCTAACTGTAGACAGAGCTGGTAGCAATTCTGATAGCTGCGAGGAAACTAAAGGTTACTTAACTATGATTTAAAGACTAGTTTCCATTGTAATTCTGCCAACTTTGAATCCTTCAGGCTGAAATTCTTCTTGCGTATCTCAATCTAATTTTAAAAATCATATTAAAAGATTTCTACCACATCTGCAAGACAGTGTTTGTGCCGTCCACAAAACTCATATATAATACTCTGTTTATTTAAACAAAATAGAGAAATTCTTCTAACCTCTTTGAGAGGAAGCTTTAACATCTAGATATTTCAGAGCAGAGACCTGAAATGTGACAAAAAACTTGGGTCATCCAAAGTTAGAAGAAATGCCTAGTACGGCCAACCTGAAAAATCCAAGCCCATCTGTCTAAGCTGTCAGTTGCTGAAGACTGCACCTTGGATTAGACAGGTCAGGGGAAAAGCGAGAAGACACCTAGGCAAGTGAGGGATGGAAGTAAAGCAGAATGCTGAGTGAAGTCTGAAAACGGTGATGCTACAAGGGTCTATTTGTATTAAAAGCCATTCCCCTCCAGTATCTGGTTGACTTCCCGCGCACGCTAAACTCAACTTTTATGTATGTGCACTCTGCTACGGTCACACCACACTTCCCCTCCCACAGGATCCCCGCCTCACTCCCTGCATTCAGTATAAGAATAAGGATGTCACAACAAACTAGACCTTACCTGCAGGAAACCTGCTTTACTTACTGCACAAATGGGAAAGCACACCGGAACTGTGGGAAGCACCAAATGCAGCAGCAGAGAGCAGTGCACATCCCCGTTCCGTTTACGACCAAGCACCCTAGGGTGAAAGGGGATAGCCGAGACAAACGCGGGTGCCGTGCTTCAAACCCTGCTACCGGAACGCAGGACCAGCAAAAGGGCAGGACAAAACCTGGGGCGTGGAAGTTTCAAAGAGCTGCAAATAAACCCCCAGAGGACTGTCACAACCTTATGTATAAATTGCCTGATCTAAGAAAGAATTTTCAAACATACTATTAAAAACGGATTTCCTCCTACGTGAGAGCAATCATAACCTTAAACCCTAGGTTAATGAAGCCTCAGGGACTTCAGAACTATCAGAATAATTTTCAAAGAAATAAAAGTTACACAAGCAACAGGTGAAGATGCTTTTAAATAAATTTGAAGACGTTTTAAATAAATTTGTTATTTATTTTCAGTGGTAATTTAGAGACTGTGTGGCTGAGACTTGTTACAGATATGATACATAGATATTGGCATCAATTTACTTTTCCTTGGAACTGCTCAAACTTCTTTTGAGTTTGATGTTGTTAAATTTCAGTGTACAGGTTAAATAAATTTGTGTACATCACATTTCTGAAAGCTTTCAAAGCATCCAAAACCCTATACAATAGCAGAGCTGAGAATCAGAGAACTGAAAGACTGCATTTAGGTGCTTCGTGAAAGCTCTGAAAGGATAATTTATTCCTTTGACAAGTTAAGAGTTTGATCCCATCCGAAGAGCTCTTAGTAAATACTCCTAAATGGGTATCATGGTAAAAATGAAAGGTGAAAGAGTGAAAAACCTGGCCGAGGGGATGGTGTAAATCAAAACCACACTTTTCATAAAAGCACCAATCCTGAATCCCACAGTGCCCCTTCTTATTTGACTACTACCTACACAACAGACTTCTAACTCCTTGCTTAAACAGAGGATACGAACAAGAAGGAAAAGTTGTCTGATCTAGCCGGACAGCCACATTCCAAAGAAGCCACTTCAAGACGCACAACAAAGTTTAAACAAAAGATGAGGGCGATAGCACTCATCTCTAAAACAGGGAGCAGAGGGAAGGAGCGGAGAAGCTCTCATTATCCTAAAACTAAGCCCTATGAAACAAGAGCATCCAGAGCTAAAGTTACACTAGGAAGAAATCCAAGCACATTAAGGCATGGAAATGGAAAATTTATGCAGCAGAACATACATACTGGCTCACATAAATCCCTGCACAAGTCCTTCAGTAAGAGATTAAAGAAATTATGTAGTCATGGAATCAGAACCAAAGTACTTCCAAGGATCAAACACTTAAAAGGAGGAGTAACTTGTTTCCTTTATGATAAAACACACTGGAACTTGAGTTAAATAATCAACCACATTGAAGGAAACATATAAATTATTCAACTACCAGAAAAAATTGAAGAAATTAGAAGGACCCAAGACAAACTGGGGGAATGGGCAATAAAATGGGTAGACCAAAGGAGTGCTGACAAATTAAAACAATAAACACTGCATGCATAATATAAATCACCTGGAATTATACTGGAATCTAAGCCACAAAACTTAAGAATTCAGAATTCCTTTAAAGGCTCCCATAAAACATTTAGCTCTTGTGCAATCACAGAGGTAATAAAAAAACCAAACTCAGCCTGAATAAAAAAATGCCACTAAAGCTACTAAATCATCACTACAGAATTCAAGTGGATGTTCTACCAGAGCACAGTGCTCAAATCAAGATATGCTATCCTGAAATAATAATGCAGCGTTGGAAAGTGGAAAGAGAATCAGTGATGTTGTCAGTGCCCCCAAAGTGCAACTCCACT
Source organism: Cariama cristata (assembly GCF_000690535.1). Taxonomy (NCBI): domain Eukaryota; kingdom Metazoa; phylum Chordata; class Aves; order Cariamiformes; family Cariamidae; genus Cariama; species Cariama cristata. Next base: position 32,589 of record NW_009622475.1, on the reverse strand, counting down.
TTCAGTGAAGTGACACTCCGTATGTAGACAGACTACCCAGAGCAAGGACAGCTCTTCTGGAAGAGGAAACACAGCAGAAGCACACCCAAAGCATGGCACGGCACCCAGAACAAAGAGAAGAACTCTCTCTTCCCCTTTCCTCTCAATGTGAAAGCAAGGAGATGTGAAACGGAACCGAAACGTGAGCATGCCAGAACCGAGAGAGGAAGGCATTTCACCCCTGGCCTGCCAAGGAACCGGGGCACTTCCTTCAAAGAAGAAAGGAGGAACTACACCACACACTAAATGAGGGGGGTTTTAAATTACGTGTTTACAAATATAACAGGATAGTCACAATTATAATATTCTCTAAAAACAGAAACAAGATTTATCAATACATATAGTTAGAGCTTCTAGATGAGGGCCACCTAAACAGTAGATCTTACATTAGGTCTGTGCCACAAGTACATTTTGCCCATGTCCTTCCAAAGACTGGAATAGCAATGCCCCAGCCTTCCCGAAGGAAAGCTGATATCCCTCACAATTCTCCAGAAAGTAGATGTAAAGTATCACCACGGACTCCAACGTAAAAGCGTCACATAACACTCATGCCAGTGCACTAGATCGATGGCTTGTTTCCTCCTGAGGTGGCCCTGGAAAAACAAGGAGAGTAGACCTACCTGAATGCTAATCAAATAACAATCACAAAAACATACATGGAAAGCACAAACAAGTGCTGGAAAAGGCCCTTCAGACCTCTTGCTTCAAGAAGTACGCCGACAGTCTCTAGGAAATAAGGTGAAAGTTTTCTGCGGGGTGAGGACATCCCTCAGCTGCCCGGTTTCTTGAACTTTTCTCTGAGGCAGCAGACCCCGGTGTCACCGTCAGCAAGGACTATCACCCAGATAAACGGATGGTCCAAACCATTCTAGCAGTAAAATGCTTCTCCTTTTGCACTGATGTTTATTATACTGTTTCTTAAAGACAGAAGCTACACCTTGTCCAAATGATCTGATTTCAGAGGACACTGTATGAGAATTAGATCAATAAAAGGAAAGGGGGAGGAGGCTGGCACCTCCCAAAATGAAGTGCTAGTGTCTATCAAAAATGCTTTCAAAATCCTAAGAGTACCTGAAAGGAAATACCACCAATTCAGAAGGAAAGAGTTTGGGATTTGAGATGATCAAGCTGTAAAGGTGCCACAATAAAAAGGAAAAAAAACCAAAACCACCTAACCCAAACTAAAATAGTTTCTTCTCTTCCTGCTAATGTTAAAATGGATGAGTTGTACCTAGGATCCATTTTCCATTTTCTAAAGTTCAGTAAACTTTCCGTAGTGAAATATCAGATTTTTCCCTTCCTTCCAGGCAAATTATGCCTAGTTGGCAGTTCAATTTAAAAAAAAATTGTGCAAATATATTTCAATAAATGGATTATGCGCCTCACTTAAATTAGAAAGTTGACATGAGAAATAGATGAAAACATGAATCCTCATTAACACCTCCAGCAACCTTAGCCCAGCTGTACTTTCACTCATCAAGCTGTCCTTCACATCCAAAAAACAGAAGTGAGAAATGCTCAATAGGACCTGAGAGCTTTGTTTGTAAAAGACATTATTTCCACAGTAAGTAGGAAGATCAGAGTCTTGTTTAACTTTGAAAATTGATTCTATTAACAAACAAGACATTATTTCATACCCAAGAAATCTTCTCAATCTGGAGATGCAGCAGTTTCCAAACTTTTTTCATTTTGACCTGTTCCAAGGGAGTAATCCTTGAAACCAACCAAAACCAACCCTGCAAAACAGTGGCACTGAGCAGTCCAGAATACATTATCCAACCAAAGTACCTTCGGCTCCCGTTAACAGCTTTCGAAATCACTCAAGTACAAAGAACAACCATTCACACAGAGAAAGCATTACCAAATAGTAGACAGCATGAGGAAGTAGCAAAAAAAGCATCACCGTATGAAAAATCAAAATAAATCACTCACATAAATTATTAACAATATTGTTGGTTCTTCGTATACTGTACAGCAAAGATATAAAAGGATATTAATGTTTACAGAGGCAATAAGCAGGGTAAGAGAATAATGAAGACTAATATGACTTGTAGTGCAAAAGCTCCCAAAGGCCCCGTTCTGATGGGAGTCTCACAGTGCTATGCATGGCAACAAAGATGAGTCTCCATCTCAGAAACCAAAGGCAGCTAAAGTAAAATAAAATTAAGCAGGATATTAACCTCATGAGTGTAACAGCTCTGGTTTTTAGATGCAGTTCTGGAGTCTGTACTACCACTTCAGCCTAGAGAAAAAGGAGACTACAGCCCTTTCCTGACAACCTGATTCAGGAACAGCAAGGAATGCTAAGGAAGAAGAAACGGAAAAACATTCACCCTCTCAATCATGAAGTGCTTGGCTCACACAAATGCTACTTATCCTGCAGAAGGGGAAAAAAAGACTGCTTTCCTGTTTAAGTACTAAAAAGCAGCCCCAATTACATAACCTTTTTTTTTTTTTAAGAAGCTGGAACTGGGTGTTTAATTTCTATAAAATTCACTTTAATCTACAAATAAATTTTAAAAGTCCATTTCCATCAAAATAGTAAGACTTTCATATGTATTATGTACCCTTTATAAAAGACACATTTTAAGAGAACATTGCAAGCAAATGGTTGGAAGGCATCCCAGAAACTACTGCATTATATACCCTTTCTGTAATTCAGGAGAACAAGATACTATACATTATTCTAGACTGGGAGACAGAAAAGAACAAATCATTGTGGATTCAGTATTTGCTGCCAGAACACCAGAAATGTTTTTTTTAATGCAGCAGCAATGTCCCTTTTAAAACACATACAGAACTCTCTATCAAATTTTAAAGATTTAATCAATTACCAGCAAGTTTTCTGTTCACTTTTGCTACGCTGGAGGTCAAAGAGAGACTATAATCACAGTTCATTCACAAAGCGATTAGCATCAATGCATGAATTTATGCAAATACTTGGTCAAAAAAGTAGTAAGAGGAACCTTGTTCTCCAACAATCAATACAGCAGCAATGTGGAAAAGTCTGTTATGGTCATAGACACTGATAGAAAAAGGAACCCAAAATAACATCACGGGAACAGCCTTGACATGCATGACATTTAGAGATGCAAATACAGTAACAGTTACATACTGTGTTTTCAGGATTGCTCCACTTTTAAAAGCTCTAAACATGAGCATTTCTAAAATCCCACCATTCAACATTAAATACTCAAAATTAAGTTAATACATCCTACTCATCCTTAATCCAGTAATACCTTTACGTTCTGATGCACCTAACTGCAAATCACTGCTGTAGCTAAAGATTATCCCAAGCCAGACAGATCCTAAGAAATCCCTTAAGCCTCCTTCTTCCAGAGGGATGAAGCAAGACCTGAAGGTAACAGCATATGGAAAAATGCATGAGAAAGTAGCATCCTAACAGAGATACTAGAAAGCAGGGCAGCATTCAGAAAAATTAAGCTCTTACTAGAAAGCTTCCATTTAAATGGCATCCAGTGTCAGCTTTTTCAGATGCTGTGCATCACACAGCAGCTACAGCCCGATCCAAACCCTGTTTGCAGAGCTTGGAGCTCAGGTGCATAGCATGGAGAGGGCCCAGCGTAGCCAAGAGCCACCTTGAGGACAAAGCTGATAAAACCAAAAGCTGATTTTCTTGCTAGGAAGAATAAAACACGTACAAAAATTACATCTTTTTATGAACAACAAAACACCTGAATAGCATGTGTATTTATATGCACAACCTGGTAACATCCATTGGTTGCAGAAGCTTGCAGCCACTGGATGCTCGTGTGCCAGGCATTAGGGTGAGGGCAGGGACACAGGGATGGGATGCTCTGAGAGGGCTGCTTCTAACCCATCTCCACTTGTCTGCTATGACACGTTGCCCTCTCTGTTGCCTAAGGCACAAAGTGGTGATCTAATGCCCAGAGAACTCAGTGGAGCAGATGCGAAGTCACCATCACAGACCTTCCAAAGTCTTCTACTACCCTCTGAAGTTCATCTTTGAGCGTAGCCTGAAGAGCCGCTCGGAGCCTGGAACCCCCAAACTGTACGTATACCAAGTTCCCCGCAACTAAATGCTGAATATCTATTAACACCTTTGAGGTACCTTGACTCCCTGGTGCCCCTTCCGTCCTCAGCATTGGTACAACTGTACCCATTACAGCCAGAAGTCACATCATCCCGCTTAGCACAGCTAATGTTACCGTTAACACTGCAGGAACGTGTTTAAATTTGACACTGAGTAATTAAACTAAATCATATGTATTTTAAGTGCACTGTTCCAAAGGCACTCTCAAATCACTGCAGAGCTGTAGATAATTATGTATAGCAAGCAGTCAGCACACTGGAAAAAGAAGACAAGGAAAGGTTCCTGACAAAGTGAAGGGAGCTGGTGCACTCTGAACACAATCTGAAGAAAGAATACGGGTGTTGCATAGCACATAACCTATAAATTAAGCTGTCAATAAAGAGAGAGAGAGAATAGGGAAAAATAAAGGCGAAAGAAGAAAAATAGCTATTTCTTCAAATGAAGCTCAGCTGCTGAATCCCTTTCTATAAATCTAATTGTATATATTTTAAAATCCAAGATTACTTTGTTCTAAACATTATTTCCTAGATGTCAAAATCAGCACAGAGGACCATGTATTACTTGATACAGATTTGACAGTCTACTATGTTATACTTGTAATGCTTACTGGTATGCTACAACATTTAATTTATTAAAAAACAAAGCTGTGTAAAACCAAAGTTGTATCTGTAGAATATTTCCATGAAACATATTTTTTGGCAGCTAATAGCCCCTAAAAAAGAAATAAAAATAGTGGGCGAGAAAGAGTTCTACCTAAAATGACTACTGAGGAAGAGAAAAAGAAGGGTAGCATGTGCATCTGCAGCAAAATATAATGTAACTACTGATCTCTGCAATCAGTAGCAGGTTGTCTTTCAGATCACAGGTACTTTTATAGTTATACAAATGTCCTTGGCTTGCTCAACAGTGAAGGTCTTAAAACAATTGACCTAATTCTTTTTTCTTTTCATATTTTTTTTTTTTTTTAAACAGGGGCTGGGGGCTCCTATTCAATCTGTATATTGAGTAGCAATTAAAAAGAAAAAAAAAATACAGAAACACAGTGAATAATGAATGATGTTATAACAGAAAATTACAGCATTAGCACAAGTAGAATAAACAAACCTATAGCAGCACAGCAGATTAACGACAGTTACACCAATATGAAATCTGGTAAAAGACAGTTTTAAAATGCTCTTACACAACAGAAAACCCAAAAAGGCAGAAGGTTGTTACGATGACGAACTTATATACACAAAATGAACTACAGGTAACGCTGCTGAGAGAGGTATGCATCTTACCCGTGAGTACAGCTTTTGCTGAAGGGTCTGCCAGATCCAGCGCAGATTTCCCATCGGTGTTCCGAATGTTTGGATCAGCTCCGTGCTGCAGCAGCACTGTGCAGGGAAAGCAGAAACAGTATCTTACCTCAGGTATACACAGATTATTTACTGTTAAGTGTTTCCTGGGCATGATGTAGGCATAAACACACATTGCACGATTTTCTTTATTTTTCTTTCTGGGTTTTTTCCTCTCTCTCTCTCTTTTTTTTTTTTTTTAAAGCACTGCAGCAAAGGATCTTCTCCAGAGTAAGGCTAAGTTGGCGAGTTAAGATATAGTAAGATCACATGACTTCACATGATAAACATGAACGCCGAATCTCTTGCAATACTCCGCTCTGGGTTCCTCCTGAGAGCTAGCTGGGAAGCTGTGCCTTCACTGACTCACACTGGGAAATCTGCCGTGGAACCGGCTCCTGCCTTTGCTACCACTCCTGCCGCTTGGTACCACTCCTGTTCCTTTCCCTGCCCAACAGCCCAAGTCACCCCGCCTCTGTAAATCAGTAATACTCCAGCCTTTTGGGGCCTCCTCACTTGTGCACAAAATCTTAACCACAGCGTACCTGCTCGCCTTCAAGAATCGCAATAAACAGGGTAAGGGGTGTGACCTGGTACCCTGCAGTCGGGATGTTCAACGGCTAGTATTCGCACTGCTGTTCCTGTTCCCTACTGAGTCTATTAACACATAAAAATCCAAGTACATAAAAACACTTAGAATGCAATACGTAACCATATGGTCAGGAAGGCACCGATACAGTAAATTACCATCCGGAAAAGCTCATCAAAAAAAGGGAAACACTATATCACCTGTAAACTCTTTTGATCAGGAACAACATCACGACACCGCCATTCAGACCACCCCCTCTCAAGATCACGGCATTTTCTACAGACCCAGAAAACGAAGCCCACAGACACGTCAGGGGGTTGAGAAAAAGGGCCCCAATTCCCCATCTCCCCAAATGTCCCGCAAAATAAGCACAACACATAACATATTCAGAGCAACAGTTACACGCTTAACTTTGCACAAGTGTGAATAAGAGGACAGTGTAGAGAGGTGCAGAGACTCCATGTCATGGGGACAAATAATAAAAAGCAGCAGACATTTATGGCTGCTCTTGTAACCACGTCTGTTGAGATACAGCTGGACTGAAGCGGCCAGGACAAAGAAATACTTGCAAACACTTCCTATAACTAAGAGTGCAAAAACACTTCATAGACAGGATCCTCCAGGAAAAAGAAAAACATAGCCCAATCCAGAACAAAAGTAATTACCAATATTATAACACTTTAACCAGCAAAAGGCTTTTCAGAAATAAACTTTTTCCTAAATTAAAAATTTAACTGGTAGTATTGTTTTTATCTGAACCTCTTTTCTTATACAATTCTGACTTTAAATATTAAATTAAATATTGTCTTTTAACATTGCCCAATTTCATGTATTTCAGTTTACAGTTTACTGTGCCACAAGCCACATATTAAGCTTACAGCTTAATACGCCACTATTCAGCCCTAAGCTGAATTTTCACAGAAGTTTGGGGGTTTAATGAAGTAAACTGACTCATTTGATGCTTTGGCAAGAAGGTGCAATTGTCCCATGTTTTTGAAAGAAGATCCAAGCAGGTAGATTGGGTTTTTCCTAGGAGTCTTTTTGTTTGGTGGTAGGTTCCCCCCCCCAATGTCAAGACGAATACACCAAAATTGAAAAAAAATAACAATAAATAAAATAAATTCAGCTAGCACGTGCTCACAGAAGCTTGTTAAGATCTGGCACCTACGTTTCTGAAGATGCCATCTGTGCCATAGATGCTACCACCCCCGTAAAGATGTTACTCACAGAGAGGTTTGACTCCCAGCCAGCCTCACGCGCCAGTCAAGCACACGCCAGCAGGAAATGGTGAACAGGACTTTTTACAGATTTTTTTTGTTTGTTTTTTAAAACACATTAGGCAGGACAGAAAGTAAGTATGGACAGACACACTTAGTATGTCCTGTCTCTATTCTCTTGGACCCTGCTTCTGGATCTGTACTCTGGAGGAGAGGGAAGCCGTTGGTCCCAAAAGGCATCAGGGTAAGAACGGGACCCTAAAAGAGGGAACCAGCACCTAAGTGTCTCCCAAGAGAAAGCAGGCAGTACAAAATGATGAAATAGCACAGGCTGGATGAGAAGATGGTGAAGGATTCACATGGCAAAAAGCCCGGGACAAAGAGCTAGGGGAGAAAACTGAACGTGAAGATGTGACAGGGGAAGAGGTGATAGTTCAGATTAAGAAGTCCAGGTAGAAGGACCAGGAGAGAGGAATGACTGGGATTTGACCAGAGTTTGGAGGTTTGGACTAGCACACAAAGCCAAGCTGAGGCAGGTTAAGGTGCAAGAAAAGTGACTGAAAAAATGAGAACTAACAGGTACAGAGATGTCAAAGGGATCTGCAACTGCCAGAGCCCAATGTTAAAACAGAAGCATCTCTTAATTCTTCAGTCCTGCACAAACCAACCAAAAGCACTTCCCTGCTCTCTCTGCCAGCACACACAGAAGATGACAACACAGTACTGTTTTCCGCTCCTCTCCTGGCTAAAATGCCAGAGGATTATGCAGTGTATCTAACCTGTTCAGTCACGCTAATGAACCACAAAGAGTTTTGGCATGGCTTGCAACACACAATTTCTGTGTCAGGCTTTTAGTTTTTTAAAAACCTAGGGAAGTACATTAAAAATTTACTAATGGTGCTTAAGCTAGTTGCCTGCAAAACCCCTGAATTAGTGACTGCCTGTGGAACATGTACTCGAAGTGGCCAAACCAGGTTCAGAAGAAGAACCTGTCAGAACTCAACTGCTAGAACTGCGAGATTGATCCTTCTTGTCCCTGCAAGAGACTCCTCGTAACCCTTCCAGCCTCTCCAGCAGCCCAGGGTATGGTCCTGCAGATAGCTCCCTTATTCAGTCCTGCAGACTGATCTGCCCTGTGAAATGAATGCAGTGGCATTAGAATGCAGATGAATAAAGGAAGCAAATTCAGCTCAGAAAGGCAATCTTACTCTCACATTTCTTTTATCGACTATTTGATTCTATCCCCTACATACTTTTTTAGTACATAATCTCACAGAAAGATATCCAAGTGAGCAATGTTGTCATCAACATGAATTAACAAAAGAAATCCACCATTTGATGTTTAGCCTAACGGTGTAACGCAGCTGTACTTTTATACCCGGCAAACCACAGGTAGCTTCTAATTGAATGTTCTCCTGCTTGTTCAAAACCTTTAACACTTTAGCCCAACACAGCATCTCTACTAACCACAGGGTATTCGAGATCTAGACACAATGTGTCTCTCTGAATTTCCTTTTCAATGCACTAAGGACGTGTAAAAACGTCAAGATAGATCTCCTGTTTGAGAAAAACATTCCCTTTATAATGAAGCACAACAGACCAAGCCATTCTAGCTAACAGTAGCTATTTTGGATTTCAAACGCTGCACACCGGTTTTAGAGGATGGTTTCTCAGCAGCCTGAAAAGGAAATGGGGCAATGGTTTCTGTCAAGAGACTCCTGTTAACAGGCAAGCGTAAGGATGGGGTGCACACAAATCTGCTCCTGGAACTTTGTTAATTAGCATATTTTGATATGCTGGCTTACTTCCTCTGGGCAGTGGGGACATCGGGGTGGATTATTTTTCTGTACTGCAGGCAGAGCCCTTAATAAACTAGCAACAACATTACCTGGTTATCCTTGCCTTTCCTACGCACCACATTGTACAAACAGCGTAAAGCAGCTCTTCTTTTAATTGAATCTTCATTTTGTATAAGGACATCAAAGTCCTGTAAGCTTAACTATCGAACAAACGTGGACTGGTACAAAGTTATATTTTTACCTTCACTGCAGCTGCTACAATACATAAGTTTCTGATCTTCACATACCATCTGAAATGCTTTATTTAATTACACTGCTATTGTACCAGATTAGTACTAGAGATAAGAAATGCCACTTTCTTCCTACCAAATTAAAAAAAAAAAAAAAACAGTTACAGTATTACACAGAGCATGAACTACAACCGCTAATCATTTCAGATTACTGCCAACTTGCTACAGCAGGATGAATCCGAAAATAAAACATTTGGCCCACAGCCTCCTGGCATAGGTATTTCGAACTGTGAAGTTAACCAACACCACCTCAGTTTCGCTGTTAAATTATAAACCCACCAACAACAAACATTCTTACTTTTGGCAGTTTCAACCTTCACATTTTCACCAACAAGGGATGGCAAAAACTTCCCTGGTAGCTATACAGCAACAAGGAAAAGGTAAGTAGTATTAGAAGAAAAAAAAAAGGGGGGGGGGGGAAAAAAAAAGGGGGGGGGGGGAGTTTTGTCTACACACAAACCATCACCCAAGTACTTAGCCCTTCCTCCTCCTCAGTTAAAAGTGCATCAAAGGAAAACATTTTTGATTGAAAGACAGAAATACAATTGGAGTAGAATGGGAATAAAAATCAATTTGGTTGTTCCAATATTAGGTTTGATCAAAGATCAGAATATTTCTGTTATAGTTTGTCTAGGCCCAACATCCACAAGCTTCCTGAGTATACTTACAGGAACGCTGATGGAAAAGTTCACATTTGGTTTCGAATCAGATGCACGTAAGTACAAAAAAATAACACATCCAAACCTTTGACCATTGAGTGAAAAATGCAAGGACAGGCAGACCTTCCAGAAGTATCTATACTTAAAGCTGCCTACTGCTTTTAATTACATTTCCAGAGTCTTCAGTTCTTCACAGCTCTACCATTGCCTCCTCTCTCCCCATCAGGTCTTTTACCACCGCGTCCCACTGCCTTGTGCCCAGGGTCCTTTCCAGCTACCCTAGCTTTAGCATAGATCCTTTCTTCCCCCTGTTCAACTTCACCTTCTGGAAGCAATCTCTAAAGGCCCTTTCCAAACCATACTACTGCAGCTTTATCTACTTAGCCCCAAAGTACCAAGGTACAGAGAAAATCGCCTAAGAAAAAGCCCTCCTTTTGACTCACAACATAGGCACTATCTTCCGTCTCTCTAAAGGATGCCTTTAGAGCTGGCCCGTCTCTCACCAACCTCGGGTCCCAGGAACACACACACCTCAGCACTAGTCCCACGCAGGACACGTCCCCAAGTTGCACTTGACAAGAAACATAATGTGCTCATTTACCCCCACATTCTGAAAACATCTAGACAACACACTGGAATCCAAACTATTACTTTTTTTCAGCCAATGCTAAATGCATCTTCTCCCCTAACTACCTCTCCATGTAAATCAAACCACTGAGGTTTTGAAGGTTTTCTCATGCTACAAGAACAACAATTTCTTGCCTAGAAATTATGCTTCTGTGGTTCAGATCTAGTAATCCCATTTGGCAAGTTACCAGATACTTAAGCCTTTTTTGCCAAATGACCCCATATAATAAAAGTTGTAGCACTCTACTCTTAGCTTCATAAAGTTGAATACATGAGATACAGTCAATAACGTTAACCACAACTGTATCACTGGTTAACTTCCACCTCTGTGAGCAATCCCAGCCTCGGCTGCGTGATTAAGAAAAAGGCTATATTCATCAGCCATCAGAATTACAAGGTGAAAATGTGAGAGCCAGTATCACTACAGAGGCTGCACAGCGCTCTAACGGTCTGAGCATCACTACTGGACCTGACAATATCCATGGCCTCAAACACCACTGCCAGCTCAGCTAAGAGGAGTCGGAAAAAAAGGAGAGGAGCAGGTCCTCTGCTCTTGACTGCCCCTCTGTAGCACAAGCCATCAAAGCTGAATGAAGAGAGGATTATGGAACAGAGAGGCTAAGCATACCAAGGGATTTAGTTCAGAGTTAGGGTAGAGATGATAACCAGACATATCTGGGAGCGCAGCGGGTGGTTTATTGGTAAGAAGAGATGATAACCAGGTGGCAGTTCAGGGACAGAAGGACAGCAATGCATTTGGTAGGAGAGAGAGACACAAACATGAAAGAGCATGCAGAAGAAGCAAAAACGAAGAATACGGCAGGGTGAGCATTAAAATCCTTAAGGGAACTCAGGGAGAAATACAGTAGAAGCCCCTGTAGGTGCAGGCTGGAGAAGTAAGGAAAAGTTGCAGAAGACTGGATCTCCAGCAACAAAGGTGTCTGCAAACAGTGAAGTGCTGAAGGCTTCAAAGACCTGCATCACTGCAGCTGCTTTGTAGAGTCTGCTCAGATGGCAGACTTGAGTGGACTCTTCCAGGCTAAGAGCTGCTTTTTCGGAGGCCAAGGACCTCACTAACCTGAGAAATTATGTCAGCTAGTCTCAACACCCCTGGGACAAAGGGGCTGTGCAGAACAGTGCTTAGCTTGAAGGGGAGAAGAGCGGGTCAAAACACCGAGCTCCAGCAGAATAAAGTACCTCTAGTAGGATGAGAATAGATAACTCTTCAAGGCAGAGAGCAAGAGAACATGCAGCCTTTATCCCCCCCATCTCAATAACAAAAAAAAACCCAAACAAACCAACCCCTCAAACCCGCCCCCTAAAACACACCTAAAAAAACCCCACACACCACAGAACCGTTGAAGGACAGCAAAGAATTGTACAGCTGCTGCCCTGCGAAACAGCATTATTGCAGGCTACAGCTTCCCCCAGACCAGCCCGGCAGAATCCCCATCCCCAAGTAAATTAGAAGAGTGATCACTTGCCCAATCCAGTTCATCACACAGTGATGTGACTTGCTCTGGTTGGCACCAGAAAGGACAGTACAGGGACACGTGCCAGTGACAGGTGCTGAAAAGGATCATTTTGTTGTTCTAGTTAAGAGTATAGCTAACATTACCAGCCAAAGACCTGGTGGGTCAATGTCGGCTGCAAGCACTTCCCATCATTTTGCCTCCCCCATTCGCCTTGTTCAGGGCATCCCGGTTTCCCGTTACCCCAGACAACAGTTTTATTCCCAATGAACCAGCGTGTTGGTTTTGTTCTTTGTTGGGACCAGACAGAGCAAGAGACAAATATGCTGACCACAGTAGTATGAAGCAGAAGCTTACAAAAGCAACACTAGGCCCCGCTATGCTGAAACAAAAAATTGTAAAGGGAATTAGAACAGTGCTCTCCAACAGCATAGACAGAAATGAGAGCTTTGACAGCAGGAGAAAGCAGCAAAGTAGTGGGGGAAAGTGATGGAGTTTTGAGCAACGGATAAAAGCCAGGGACTGCTGATATATTAGGAACCAAGAGGGAAACACCTGAAATGCCTCAAAGGAATTAGGCCCTGTTCCTCTGAAAAGGTGATGCAGTCGATGACCCAGCCTCTGTACCAATGCACACAGCACAGGTAGCAAACAGGAGGAGTTGGAAGAAAGCTATGATCTAGTCACTGTCACTGAAACATGGTGGGAAGGATCACATAACCGATGGCTAGAAACTGTTCAGAAGGGACAGGCAGAAGGAGGAGCAGGTGGTTGCCCTCTGTAAAAAAATGGATTGACTCAGAGCTGCCTTTGAAAAACAGCAATGAACAAGTTGAGAGCTTACAGGTAAAAACGAGGGGCCAAGCCAACAAAGGAAACCTCATGGTTGGTGTTTACTACAGGCCACCCGGCCAAGGGGAGCTTGTTGATGAAGAGCGCTTACTTCAGTTACAGGAGCATCACGCTCGCAGGCTCTGATCCTGCCAAGGGACTTGAATCTCCCTGACATCGGCTGGAAAAGCGGCTCGGCAAGCTGTGAACGGACCAGGAGACTCCTGGAGTGTGTTGAGGACAATTTATTAAACCAGGTGACAGCACAACCAGAGGAGAAGCATTACTAGACCTGCTGCCTACCAACACAGAGGAACTAATGAGATGTCAAGACTGGTGGCAGCCTGACCTGCAGTGATCATATCCTGGTAGAATTCACAATCTTGAGGGATATCGGCCGAATGAAGAATAGAGTCAGGACTCTGAATTTTAGGACAGAAAACTTTCAGTTGTTTAAGGAATTAATGGATGGGACCCCCCGGGAAACTGCCCTCAGGCACAAAGTTACTGAACAGAGCTGGCAGTTCTTTAAAGACATTTTTCTTAGAGCGAAAGAGCTCTTGATTCCCACATGTAAGAAATCAGGCAAGGAAGGCAGGAGACAAGCACAGATTACTAAGGACCTCTTGGTCAAACTAAAGGGTGAGAAGGAAACGCACAAGCAGTGGAACCAGGGACGTGTATCCTGGGAAGAATATAGGGATACTGCCTGGATGTGTAGGGATGGGATCAGGCACAGTTGGAGCTGAATTTGACACAGGATGCAAAGACTAAGGGCTTCTACAGTAACACTGGTTAGAAAAGGAAGATTAAAGAAAACATACCCTCCTTGATAAATAAGACATGAGAACTAGTAACAACGAATATGGAGAAGGCTGAGGTACTTGACAATTTTTTTACCTCAGTTTTCAACGGTAATCTCTCTTCCCACATCTCTCAAGCCCTTGAACCTGACAGGGACTGCAGAATGAAGTTCCTCCCATTGCAAGTGAAGATCAGGTTCAAGACCACCTGAGGAACCTGAACATACGTAAGTTCATGTGACCCACTGAGACGTATCCCTGGGTCCTGAGGGAACTGGCTGATGTAGTTGCCAAGCCACTCTGAATCACATTCAAAAAAGTCGTGGCAGTCAGGTAAATCCCCAGTGACTGGAAAAAGGGAAACACCATACCCATTTTTAAAAAGGGTAAAAAGGAGGACCCTGGGAACTACCAACCAGTCAGTCTCACCTCCATGCCCAGCAAGATCCTCATGGAAGAGATGTCAAAACACATGGAAGACAGGGAGCTGATTAGAGACACCAAGGGCAAATCATGCCTCACTAATTTGGTAGCCTTCTACAATGGAGTGATTGCACCAGTCAACAAAGGAAAAGCTACCGATGTCATCTATCTGAACTTCTGTAAGGCTGGAACAGGTTGCCCAGAGAAGCTGCGGATGCCCCGTCACTGGAAGTGTTCAAGGGCAGGCTGCACAGGGCTTTGAGGAACCTGATTCAGTGAAAGCTGTCCCCTTTGGACTACATGATCTTTAAACGTCCCTTCCAACCCAAACCGCTCTAGGACTGTAATCCAGGCCAATTCCTGGAGATACACAGTGTTAAAATTTATATGGACACATGGTCGTAAACAGTTGTTTCTGAGTAAAAGCAAGCTACCTCTTGTAAAAAAATGGTACTTTGGCCAAATGCGATATAATCTAGACAAAATCATAGCACCTGCTTGAACGTTTCTATCACCCTGTCATTAGATAAGCAATAGCAGCAACTGCTGGGGGCATCAATACATGCTAGGAGACTATACATGCAGACAGCTTGGAATATGGCTCCTAGCACAGGCATTTCTTGCTTTACAGCTGCAATGATCATGCAGTCCATCAAGGACAGAGGATAGCCACAGTCACTTTCTTAACACCGATCTGCTCTTTGAAAGGCAGGTTCTCACACATCCTTATACTGCAGAAACTGTACCGGTTCCTACAGTAACAGGAGGCAACTACCACATTGAGAAAAGGCCCAGTAAAACATGAAATGGAAACAAAGCTTCGAGGTCAGACTTTCCTTCAGCTTAGGTGAACAATTCACAGAAACAGGCTTCAAGGCAGCAATAGAAATCATCAAACAAGCTGCATGAACAAGGTCTCCCAGTACCAACTTTTTGTTTGTTTGTTTATTTTGAGGGAAGAAGAAGGATCTAGACAAAAGGAATATTACAACGCGTCACTTTAAAAGGACTTTATCCTAATTCCATGCAAGTTCTAATTTTTCAGAAAGACTCTTTTGCCTCAGCCTTTTCACTGTTTGCCCCAGAAGTACTTTTAGACTTTGCTCACTGAAGTTTCAACCTCTTAGCAAGAGAGCCTGACTCCTGGTCTATATATACATACCATAAACCTCATTTCCCCACACACTACAAAATACTTCAATGTATTCTAGAATTAAGTTTGCACTAGGTGTTCCAGAGATCAGATTTATCTAATCAAAGTAAGGTAGGGGAAAAGGATCTGAAGCAGACCGCCAAAACCAGAAGCATCATTGCAACAGTCAGAGCTCTTCCAGCAGGCAGGAAGATACCTTTTTGAAAGGCTCCCTCTTCCCTTAGGGACTGCCCACAACTGCTGCATCTTAACTACGATGAGTTTTCTACATGTAGGAAGCACTACAAAATTGCTCCCTGGTACGTCAGTTCTGCCTACCAGTGATTAAATACGCACAGGGAGAGAGAACAAGCAGAAAGTTCCAGAGGCTGCAGGCAGCACAGCAGGCTGATAATATGCTTCTGCCCTCAGAGAAAGAGCCAGAGTTGGTAGAAAGCTCAGCCTACACGAACAGCAATTCAAAGCCTTGATCTTGCCTGGACTTAATGAAGAAAATATTCCTGTTTCCTTTTTTGGATGGAATACTTTGAGTTAAAATTTTCCATTTCAGCTAACAGTGAGAAGACAAAAGTATATCCAGGTTATGCAGAATGCAGTCCTCTAGAGAGCAACCTCAAAACCCCAGTGTCACTGCAGTTTTTTGTTTGTTCAGGTCTTTTTGCATCATGCAAGAGATGGCTCCGTCATTCCAGAATGCTCCTCCCAAGAACACAATCCCCACCAAAATACGGGTCATGTAAAGGAAACTTTGGGGCTTCCACAATGAACCTGCAAAATATAAGAACTCTAGAAGCTTAAGTTATCAAAAAAAAAAAATTTTAAAAAAAAAAATCTTTCTTTGAGCTAACAAGCAATAAAAGACAGCACACTAAGCATTTATTTATTCCCATTTATTTGCAGCCATGCACATGCACTCCTTTTTTACAGGATCACACTGAATCACAGAAGGGTTGAGGTCGAAGGGACCTCTGTAGATGATCTGGAGCAGCCCCCTGCTGAAGCAGGGCCACCTACAGCCAGTTGCCCAGTTCAGTGTCCAGGCAGCTTTTGAATCTCTCCAGGGAAGGAGACTCCACAACCTCTCTGGGCAGCCTGTGCTGGTGGCTGCTCACCCTGACAGTAAAAAGTGTTTCCTGATGTTCAGAGGGAACCTCCCACGTTTCAGTTTGTGCCCCCTTTCACACCTGAGTGTGTTCAAATAGTTGGAATATGTATATTGTTAGCATGCAAAATGGAATAGAAGACCCTTTAACCAAAAGAGCTTTAAAAAAACCAAATCCAAACCATTTAGCCCATCTGTAGATGTTACGGGTTGAGGCCTCACTATGTCACAACTAAATCACACCCTTTTTCCTTGCAAGTAACAATTCTGCAACTACTTAGTTTCTAAGCATTTGTTTTAGTATACTATTTATTGAACAATTAGAAATCTTAACTGCTGCCCTACTGTCTGAGCCATTTGTGTTTTCATGTGTAACCCAAGCTGAAAGCTGCTTTAAGGACAAGTCTTCATTGCTTGATCCCAATTTCACTCTTCTCTGAACAAATTCACCTTTCTACCTCAAGTTTTATCCAAATAAACATCAGCTGTAATCCTGATATCCCACTTGACAGATTAAGAGCTCTGCTTTCAGTGTCCTTGAAAAGCAAAAGCAGCCGCCAAGGCAAATCAGGTCAACAAGTAGCATCCTAAGAGGAAAAGGAATTGAGGAAAGTTAAAGGAAACCAAAGACCAATTCCAATCTCCTTCTGCATATGCTAACCATTTCTTCCAGTTGAAGTTTGGGGAAAAAAAATCCTGGTGGAAGTGCACGTGGAATTAGCTATGTGGCTATCAGAATGCATTATTTGCCAGTGCACTAAAATCCAACACTCAGGAAGCAACATAAATGGAAGAGTCTTAAAAGTTTCTTGGAACCTGTGCTGGCTCTACCATTTTTCTGAAAAGCAGATATAGAATTCTACTAACAACTGACTAGCTAGCAGTACTACATGTATCAGTCTTGGAAACTTTCCCCAGCCACTATCTTAAACCTTTTTATTATGTAAAACGGTCACATCACTTTCCATTCTTCAAGGACAGAGCTGTACCCATTTGTTTTCCAGTCCCAGAACTGCTCACCACCATGCTTGAGCAGTGCAAGTCTTATCCTATCTAGCGTCAGGTCCTTGACTAGCAAATATTCTACACGGCAAAAAATCTCACAATCTGTCAGGTAAGAGATGATCACTATTGCGGGTCTCATGCTAAGGGTGCACGTTAGATCAGTCCAAGTGGGTTCCTCTCTGGGTCACAACTGTGTCCTGCGCCATTCTTATATCACCCCAAACAAAAAAATAAAAACAAACTGTCGCAGCCAGTTCCTCTTGGCTCCCTTGTCACGTAAGCTCAGTATCCAGTACGTCGCTAGGTCAAGAGCCCGGTGCCTAACCAAGGAATTACTGAGTACTGCCTGCTTGGACAAGACATCAGCAAAACACGAAGGCTACACACAGCAGCATGAACAGCAGGATTCACATCAGGCATTTCAGCCTTTCCTAGAAAGGAATAGCTTTGTCTAAGCTTGGTGCATTTGTATAAACATGGAAAAACAATGAATTACTGGAGTGCAGGAGTTTAAGCTCATCACGAGTCCCAGCCGCATGAAAGACTGAAGCGCAGACCCCACAGAACAAGAGGCACGCACTCAGAATTTTCGGTAGGCTTCAATCACCCACGGCTCATTTTGTATACTCGCTTTACATTGCGGAAAGACCAAATCGTTAAAAAGAGACACCTTCCTTTGTTCACTATATGACAAATATTTAATTGCCTGCACATTTTTACAAGCAAGACCTTTATATCCTATAGTAATACTTTAATCAATGTTTTCCATTAGACTAAGAAAACATCCAAGACCTCTGCTAGAATTAGCCCCACTCATTTATGCCTTAACAGCTACATATATATCTCTAAGAGATTGTTTTTAAACCACATATGAACTGCATTAAGACCACATGGTTCCTCTGAGAAGCTAAAAGTAGGTATTGCTACAGTAATCAGAAGCATACTCCCATAAGATTAAGTATTTCCGCAAGATATTAAGAAAGCCACTGTAAACTAGTATCGGACATCTGAAAGCAGTTTGAGTGTCTGCAAGAGCAGTATCTGCTCCATTACTCCGTTCTGGATAATGTGCAACTTCCCCTTCCTCTCCCTCTCAATTTGCTAACAGTTAACATCAGTACTTTTGAAGGCCTTACTTCCCATAAATGCCCTACAGCTGGTGGTCCAAGAGTTTTGCATATTACTGTACCACCTCCTTTGCCGCAAGTAATCAGATTCTGATTTAATCAACACTTGTAAAGAAACATCGTAAAATAAATTACTCTCTTCTTGTCCTCCACAGATTCTCCTGTACCAAGCAGCCACACAAGGCAAAAAGACTAGTTTCTTGACACCTGAATTTTAGGAAAGAAGCAACAGAACTGGGAAAAAGTCTAAAACCCAGATAGGTTGTAACATATTAATTGTCAATAGAGTTCAAACCCAACAGAAAGACAGATGGCTTCCGAAATATACACAGTGTATGAAACCCCAGACAAGGCAAGCCTTCTCAATCTGTTTTCATGAAGTTGAATTTCAATCAACTTTTAACAATACAAATACCATAATACAAATGATAGCCTTAAGGACTGCAAGCAACACAGTAACGTGACAGGTTTTACAAGCCTTCAGCACCACTAGTTCCAGATATGAAAACAAGAGGTCATTTTATTGGCATAACCCTGCAGACAAGTCTTCCTCACCTGAAGTAAGGCTCATTTTCACCCGGTTTGTACAAAGCATCATCCTCTCTGCTATCCAGTTTACTGTTGATTTTCTTTCCGAGGAGGATTTAACCTCAGGATTAATCCAGCTCAATGCTTGCTCCTCACACAAAACCAGCATGGTAGGCACTTCCACCTTACGCCAACGATCCGCTCCTTTCAGGGCTCCTGGCACTCCGAGACCTTTGTCAGGCACACATGGGTGACTGACGCTGCTCGCAGAGATTTTCTTCATGAAGCATCTATCACAGCTACACGTGCACAGATGCAAACTACCAGCAGAAAGCGTTCCCTGGAGCCTTTACAGTAAACAACCCCATCTCATTTTGGCAGCTTTTCCCACAACAGTAACTCCTGTAGACTGCACTACATTAACAGACCTGCCTGCACATAGATGCCACGTACTGAAGAGGAATCCTTCACACACAGGAGCCGATCACCAACCTCCCTCCTGTCCTGCCCCAGCCCACCAGGGAGCACTGCCCTTGTATATGCCACGGCACAGGGTCCCCAACCATTTTCTGTAGTCACTTTTGACAAAAGCCCTGTTGTCTCATGCTCCAGCCCATTGTCACTATGACAACAGTACCACAATGCCTCCAAATTACCAATGTATGATTTCAGTCGTGGGCTCCTCCACCCCCACCAGCTCACAGAGAAGGCAGCCTTATTCTCTCTCTTACTCCCTTTCAACAAGGGAAGTCTGAACTACAGACGTACGCAGTGGGAAATGTAGTGAGATTCAGCCCAAGCAGCTCTCATTTCTGTGATGAGTATTAATGTTTAGAAGCTTACACAGCTTAAACAAGCGGTTAGAGAATATGAAACTATTTAAAACCACAAACAAGAACCCCAGTGAGAAAGCAAAAGCATTCTTCCACTCAACCGAAAACATGGAATTTTTATCCTACGGTTGCTATCATGCACGGTTCTTTTGAGAAAGATCCCATGAAGAAACAGAATGAGTCGACAAGCATATTGGGTCTTTGGGCCACTGTGTGCGCACAGGATCTTAAACCATTTGCTACTCAAAGCAGCAAGTTCCACACCCATCACTCACAGAGCAGAAACAGACCAAAAGAATTCATAACCAGAACAGTCTGATGAGCCTGCTTCCACAACGACAAATTTGGCTTTCATCAGGCAGTATCTGAGTAATAAATATTATTAAGAATAGTTAGAATTTTTATTTTGCGTATCTGGACAGATAATAGATAGATGCCGTTAACGAGGACTACTTGGCCTTAAGCATATGAAATCCCAAGGCGTCTTCACTCTGTATGTCAACGTTAACTGCAACCAACAGACAGGACAGCTCCCCCACTGTAGGGATTAATTCATGTCCTCCTAATAGAACAAAACTCATGTTTCTGGCACACAAGAACAGTCTAAGATTCTTTAGACTGTCTTGCAGCTTAAAGAAAGTTCAAATACAAGTCCTTCTTCCCACTGCACACTACGAGTAGTCAGGAGCAGTAGTGCTCCAACTCCGTAGCTCAAAAGTCAAAGCAAGAATATTAACAATATTCAAAAATCTTCTGATATAAACAGCAGCAATAGTTAAATATTTTTACACAAAGTACTCACTTGAGAGCATTTTCCAACGATTTTACAAGCCTCTGAACATCAGATTCCTGAGATGCCTCTTCGAATCTAAGCTTCCTTCTAGAACACCAGTTCTCCACGAGAGTCTTTGGGAATTCAGTGCATCTCTCCAACAAACACCACGCACAACCAGCTCCCAACGTACCTCAATTACCAATATCCCCCTCTAATACTTATTAAGCAGCTACTAGTCTTCTTATTGGCTTCTGTCAATCTAGCAGCTAAATCTATAGTCATCCATGTAATCATTTTTCAATTAAGATGCTAAAGCTTCTCCCCCACTCCCAGGAAGAACTGGCTACTGCACAATTTTGCTCTTCGATAGCATTTCCTGTGATTTGGTTTTTTAATTTTTCAGGTAGTAAAATCAGACACAGCTCTAACTTTTAGAGGGATATAGTTCCTCTGCTTGGAAGGCAAAATGCTTTCAGCATTCTAAAATCTCAAGGGACAAAAATATCATGAATTGTAATAATTCTACTATTTGTCGTACTTGCCTTCTGTGCAAGGTGACCAAACAGACAAGCTGTTCAATGATTGGGCAAATTACTATTTCTACAATTCCTTTAAGGTTTACTGTGCACTAGTTCTACCCATAAACTACCTCTCATAGACTTTTTTTTTAAAAAAAAAAATCCTGATAGAAGGTTTATCTGCCCTACAGGAAAGGGTCAGATCACATTCCCACCACACCTTTCAGCCTAAAGATATGTAATAGCAGAAGGTAATAGCTAATAAATTCTTCTCCTTCCCCAATCATGAGGAAGCACAGCTGGGTAAGCAAAGTTTTGACATGTTAACAAATAGACATTCAAGTAACAGTGATCCCTATGCTAAGGGCAGGACCTGTACGCTAGAAAAATCTGCTAGCTTAAAAATTTTTTAGTTTGCTTACTTGCTGTATCTTGCAAGTACAAAAAGGGTAATGGAAAAAAAAAAATTAAAAGTCAACTTCCACAGAAGTTCTCTGGTCAAAAAAAGAGACAAAAGCACCTTGACACTACCATTAGAGATCGATTCGTAGCGCTAGGACAGTAAATTCATCATGTCACAGGATCTTTGCAGGAAATTTTATAACTAGCTCAGAGGAAGCCAGTAAAAGCATTGGTCTAATGCCATATTAAGTAATTCCTGGTGGATTCTTAGCACTGCATGGACTGAAAGTCGCAGCATTCCTCCAAATACACTTTGCAGAGTTCACCATTCATTCATTATTCCGTGAGCAAATGTGACACTGAGGAACAAAACCACTTTTCATTAGCTCTAGAAGCAGTCCACAGACAATGAAAATGCATCTTCCTGACAGATAAAGCAATCCTAGAAGCCATAAATGCTGGAGAACACTATCTAACAATTGGTTTTAATGCTTCAATACATTTAGTCCAAAAATTGATTACATACAGCAAACAACACTTTCAAATGGATTCAATTACTTAGCAACTAAACAAATCTGCAATGACTAAATATATCGTAAGAGATGGTCAGCAAAACAGCTGAGCACTGCTTACCATCCTCCAAGATCTCTGGGACTCCCAGACGCAGGACATTAAAGCAACTGCCACAGTCCATATCCCTCCCAAACTCAGCATATTTGCATTCTCTCCCTTTAAGTTCCTATAGACTGTCCTATGATTGTAATATGCAACCAGTAAAACAGAAAATCAAGAAATCGTATCAGTCATTTGCTGCCTTACAGGTTGCTGGAGCAGGAGTTTGTGCATAGTCTGATGAGTTACCATCACTTCACGCACACTTCTTTCCACGTAAGCTTCCCAGTGGTGGGGTTTGTCCCCGTTAGTCTGATCTCGGGCTGTACAGCTGAGCACTCGTAGTACTTTTAGCATCCATGTGCACACTCTGCTCCAAGGCTAGTGCTAGACACAAGGGCATACTATAGTTGTAGTGCAGTCACTACCTAGCTTTTGCTGGTCTTCCCACTCTGCTTCGGTGCCTTGAGTTTTCCTCTGAAAAATCATTATTCATAAGCCTGCTGCATCTCCACACTCTGTTCAACTATCACTTTGTCCCTTTTTTGCCCTGTAAAGTGGCCAAAAGAACAGCATTCTATGCCAGATATAAAGAAACGATGTAGACTGGGGTGGCACAGAAGAAGGGAAAGA